>NW_019950623.1:14661-20449 GCF_002910315.2 Salvelinus sp. IW2-2015 | reverse complement strand
AACAACAGAGAGAGAAGAGAGAGAAGAGAAAGAGAAATATGAGAACAGGAGATTATAATTGTTGTATAAGAGAGAGAAGAAGAGACGAGAAAGAGAGGACGAAGAGATGAAGGAGAGAGGAGAGAGAGAGAGAGAGAGAGGAGAGAGAGAATGAGAGAGTAGAGAAGAAAAAGGAGAGGATGAGAGAGAGAGAGAGAGAGAGAGAGAGGCAAGAGAGAGAGAGAGAAGATGAAGGCAGTGACCACGTTCCAAAGAGAGAGAGAGCAGCTAGAAGAATCCGCAAAGATGACTCCCCAGCCTGACTCATATAGAGACTGCCTATTATATTGCGGTATTATTTTGCAGCATTATTTTGCTATTTTCTACAAGCCGTATACATAAACTGAACTGGGGGATCTCCCGTACACATCAAACAACCTACTATGATCGAAACTGGCCCACTGCTCGGCGACTCCTGTGACTACATTCAACCAACTACTAGTAACCTGGATGGGGGCTCCTGACTACATCCTACTACTATAAACTGGACTGGGGGACTCCCCTGACACAACACAAACTTACTAGTAAAACTGTGACTGGGGACCTGACTACAACACAACTACTAGAAACTGGACTGGGGACTCCTGACTACATCACAACTACTAGAAAACTCGACTGGGGACTCCTGACTACATCTACTACTAGAACTGGATGGAGGACTCCTGACCTACATCCACAACACTAGGAGAAACTGGCATGGGACTCTCTGATGCTACACACACATCTGACTAGAACTGGACTTGTGAGACTCACTGACTAACATCACAATACTACTCCGAGAAACTGGACTGAGGACTCCTGACTAACAGCCACTACACTACTTAGAGAACCCAACTTTGTTTTATAAAGCAAACATAACATGTTACTTGTAGGTTTCTACAACACTAAAACCTGTTGTTGATTCAAATAGTAAGTTTCATGCGAGTCGTTTTGCTAATCAACACGATCAGACTATACAGGAGACTATGTTATTGTGTTGTTGTTTCCTTTTGGACTAGTCGCTATGGATGCAGACATTCTTTAGCAGCCTGGTACTATGATCTAATTGGTCACTGGTATAGCTAAAATGCTAATACAACAGATAGTATGTGTTATTTAACGGATGCTCTTATCCAAGAGTGACTACAGAGGACGCGTACATTTTCGTACTGGTCCCCCCCGTGGGCAACTCGAAACCCCACAATCCCTGAGAGGCGTGAAAACAGCGGCCACACTTTCCTAGCTGAACTACATGAGACCACAATACACTATGATTTACAAATCCCTGTTTTATAAGAGATTATAATGCAGATGAGGTGTAAGTTATCTAATCCCTCACGATATTGCATGTCATGTTACTCCAGAGGACTAATCACAGGGACATTTCTATTTCCTCTCACTGGGAGTTTGGCAGACACAGAGAGTGATGAAGTGCTCCGACACAAAGCGTTTGAGCTACCCAGATCCTCTGCCTGGTGGTTGGACGTAGCGCGTTTCAGTAGATGCTGCCCTTGGTTGCAGAGTGGTTGGTTGTTGTGGGAGGTGTGTCGTCACTCTTTCAAACAGGGCTCATTTTGCACACAGGCTTTATCAATCGCCCTTTGCGCGCTGAATAGCATTAACATCACCTATTTTGCTTCCAGTAGTATTGAAGCTTTAAAAAGTGTCAGCACAAGACGTTCTAAGTTCATTTTGAATGCTGTGAATCCGCCTTGACAGGTTGCTAAAGGAGCGGATGAGCTGTCGCAGACTAAACCGGAGAGGAGCACTCCCCAACCCTCCACCACCCCCTCCCCCCTCCCCACCCCCCCCAAAAAAGGGCAATTTAATTTGCAAGTGGATAGCCATTAGCACAAGCCCTATTGAGTCCCATTTAAGCCATTTATCAGGATAGAACTCGGGCTGGTGCGTGACAGAGAGTATCTGCATATTCCACCCTCCACCCCCACAGTACAGAGGGAGTGGACATACAGCACTGTATAGGACTATAGAGGGATGGCTGGGGAGACAAAGAGGAGCATCTCAAATGGCGCCCTATTCCCTATATAGTCCACTACTTATAGACCAGTAGCCCTATTGGAACTCTTATTCCCTATAGAGTGCACTACATAGACCAGAAGCCCTATAGAACCCTATTACCTATATAGTGCACTACATAAGACCAGAGCCCTATAGAACCCTATTTCCTTATATAGTGACACTACATAACCAGACCCTATAGAACCATATTCCCTATATAGTGCCTACTTTTGACCACCCTATGAGTGTAGTGAAGATGTATCGTGACGACCTCATTAAGTGCATTGTTAGTGAGATTTCAGTCTGCTCTGCCTGGCCCTCTGCTCTGCTCCCAGTGAAGAGAGGGATTCAATAGTCAGACGGCTAAAATACGAGAGGAGAGAAAGGTTTGTTTTATTTCTTAATTTAATGAGCTGTAGGATGGTTTCACAGTGGACCAGATCAAAGTTTACACTGCTAATTACCACATAACCCCTCAGCCCACCTTCCCTTCCTCACTCCATCTCTCTGCCACTTTCTCTCTCTTTTAATCTCCCTCCCTCTTTCTCCCCTCCCTCTCTTTCCCTCTCCCTCCTCTCTCTCTCTCTCTCTCTGTCAGATGTGGAGTCAGTATAATGACATGGTAGCTATTGATCCTAACAGTAGCTCTCTCTCCCTCTCTTTCTGTCAGAGGCGTGGAGAAGAGAGGAAAACGAGGAGGGTAGAGAAACTTTAATATTAACCAGCTCTGTTCTGCTGTTCTTCATCTGGTGAAGAAGCTGTTTGATCTCTGAATTAGGAGGAGAAATGAAAGAAAATGACATTAAATAGGGATTGTTCCGTTTCTGGCTGTCATGTCTGGGTGTTATGTACCCTCCATTTTGTTTTGTGGTGAATCTGGATCATTCCAGAGCATTCCAGAGCATTCCAGAGCATTCCAGACCATTCCAGAACATTCCAGAGCATTCCAGAACATTCCAGAACATTCCAGAGCATTCCAGAACATTCCAGAGCATTCCAGAACATTCCAGAGCATTCCAGAACATTCCAGAGCATTCCAGAACATTCCAGAGCCATCAGACAGCAATTAGCGTTCCTACAGCTTTTAGTAGAGATGGAGCTGTGTGTGATTGTCTGTTTTTACGTGTCCCTCTCTTTTCCACAGAAATGGATATTGAAATCAAAACTGTCACACTGCTCTTGATGAATGCATTTGAGAATATTTAATTTACTTTTTTTTTTTTTATTATGTTGAAAATGTACATTCATATTTTTTTCACTGCTGCCAACATAATCTAAAAAGATAAAATCAACATATTGTTGATATTAAATATCAGATCCCCAGAAGTCTCATATCTCTCCACCTCCACTATTGACTAACATATTTACAGAGTGTTCCGCCTCTTTGTTTTGACAGGTGTTTAATAGTCTAGAGGATAGTAATAGCCCATGTTAATCAGCCTTATTGAAAGACAATGGAGATCTTAGTTTGGGTATTAAGGTACATCACACAGCGAAAGATGAAAGGGGAGCGGAGTGAGAATGATAAGAATCTGAAGCCAAATAAATGAAAAGAGGATTATTTCCTTAGGGGCGTGGCTTCATTGTAACATTTGAGGACTTGAAACTCAAAAGTGAATTTTAAAATATGAAACAGGGAAAACGAGGGAGCGGGGAGGAGGGGGGGAGAGGGGGTGGAGGAGGGGGGGGGGTGGGAGAGAAGGGGGAGAGAGGGGGGGAGAGAGAGCGAAGGGGGGAGAGGGGGAGAGAGGGGGGAGAGAGGGAAAGGTATGGGGGAGAGGGGTGGGAAGAGGAGGGGGAGAGGGGGGGAGAGGAGGGAGAGGAGGGGGAGAGAGAGGAGGGAGAAGAGGGGGGAGAGGTGGGGGGAGAGAGGAGAGGGAGAGGGGGGAGAGGGAGGTACATGCTGTCCGTTTCCCTTTATGTTTCCCTGTTTCCCTCTCCTCCAGATTCCCCTCTCCTCAGATTCCTCTTCCTCCGATTCCCTCTCCTCCAGATTCCCCTCCTCCAGATTCCCTCCTCCTTCCCTCCCAGATTCCCTCTCCTCCTGATTCCCTCTCCTCCAGATTCCCCTTCCGTCCCTCTCCCCAGATTCCTCTCTCGAATTCCCCGTCTCTTCTGAATCCCTCTCTTCCAGATTCCCTCTCCTCCAGATTCCCTCCCTCCAGATCCCTCTCCTCCAGATTCCCTCTCTCCAGATTCCCTCTCGTTTGAATCCCTCTCTCCTCCTGATTCCTCTCCTCCAGATTCCCTCTCCTCCAGATTCCCCTCTCCTCCTGTTTCCCTCTCCTCCTGATTCCCTCTCCTCCAGATTCCCTCTCCTCCAGATTCTCTCTCCTCCAGATTCCCTCTCCTCTGAATCCCTCTCTTCTGAATTCCCTCTCTTCTGATTCCTCCTGCCTCCAGCATCTCTCCTCCTCTCTCCTCGATTCCCTCTCCTCCGATGTCCATCTCCTTCCAGATTTCTCCCATCCCTGTCTCAGTTCCCCATCTGCTTCCCTCTCTCCAGATTCCCTCTACTCAGTTCTCTCCTCGCAGATTCGCTCTCCTCTCAGATTCCCTCTCCTCCAGATTCCCTCTCCTCCAGATTCCCTCTCTTCCAGATTCCCTCTCCTCCAGATTCCCTCTCCTACAGATTCCCTCTCCTACAGATTCCCTCTCCTCCAGATTCCTTCTCCTCCAGATTCCCTCTCCTCCAGATTCCCTCTCTTCCTGGAAGCATACAGTGTATCTGAAGATGGGTATATGTTCTGTGCCTGGCTTAAACTACTGAAATTGATGTAACCTTCCCAATACAGGCTGTGGATGGGCAGCCAGACGTAGGAGTATCGTCCCGCATCCTCTAACCTTTTTCTCCTAAATTGTGTTTTCAATTATTGCTTGTGGTCTGTCGACATTTTCTGGGTAACGACCTCCTTTTGTCTTAACTTGACTTTTCAATAACAAAAACATTTGCTGTTTTTGAAAAGTCTTATTTTGTAGTTTTTTTTGTTCACAAAAATCTCACTCTTTTTTTTTTTTTTTTTACCATGTATTTTCTTTTCCAACCCATTAATTTTGGGCTTCATATTGATCTCCTTTCCACAATCCCTGGCTATCACATCCACCCGTCTGCTTATCGATGATCAATGTAGCCCCGCACTGGCTGTGGGAGAAGAGACGGTATTCTGGCTGTTTCCACTCAGCATCATCGCTGAAAGCAGTGGTTGCTATTACACTGTTTAGGTGAAGGCATGGGGTTATTGCAAAGTGCCAGTTTCCCGGACCCAGATGAAGCCTAATCCTGCAGATTTTTTTCCCATTCATAATGATAATCTAGGATCTGTGTCTGGGAAATCTACAYGTACCTATGCCTATATGCCGGGGTATCGTCCATCCCCAACGTTAGTCTTCGAATGGAATAACAACATTTTTCCTCAGTCGGAACTGCAGTATGAAAAAGGTTGGGGTCAATTCCATTTCAATGCAGTCAGTTCAGGAAGTAAATAAAAATGTTGAATTATCCAAACCTGGTTAGTAATGGTGGGAATGTCATCAGCACTTGTTCTAAAGCACTCTTCACGGTCTATTGTTGGGTCCTCCCACTTACATGTCATGTCAGTCAATGTAGCCTAAACTGAAATACGAATTCTTATTTCCTCCTGAATAGACCGTAGTTCTTGGAATGTTATCAAGAGTGTGTTCCGTGTCTAGGGGCCTCTGTCTGCTTCTCAAATGGAACCCTATTCCCTACATAGTGCACTACTTTAGACCA
>NW_019950623.1:5130-7809 GCF_002910315.2 Salvelinus sp. IW2-2015 | reverse complement strand
CATCCACAGGTACACCTCTAATTGACTCAAATTATGTCAATTAGCATATCAGAAGCTTCTAAAGTCATGACATAATTTTCTGGAATTTTCCAAGCTGTTTAAAGGCACAGTCAACTTAGTGTATGTAAATTTCTGACCCACTGGAATTGTGATACAGTGAATTATAAGTGAAATAATCTGTCTGTAAACAATTGTTGGAAAAATGACTTGTGTCATGCACAAGTAGATGTCCTAACCGACTTGCCAAAASTATAGTTTGTTAACAAGAAATCTGTGGAGTGGTTGAAAAATGAGTTTTATTGACTCCAACCTAAGTGTATGTAAACTTCCCACTTCAACTGTATATATATTTTTGATTGATTTCTTTGCTCTGATTTTGTTTTTCCTCTTTCTCTGTTCGTGCAGTCGTTTTTTCTGCAATGCTGTTCACTGCAATTCTTCACTAACCCCCGTCGTCCCCTCGTCCCTTCCATTGTGACGACTAGGTCCTGTGGGGTTCCGCAGTAGTAGAGACATGGACAACACTTTGGTTCCTACCCTGTTACAGTATTGTTATGTCAACACCCGGGAGTGTATACCAAAAACCCTAAAATCACTTCCTGTTGAACTTTGAACTCGCATAGCCCAACAAAAAATAAAAATTCTAGGGAGTCCGAATACGGGATCTCCTTTTCCAGGCAGCATTTTATGTTTGGTTATGTTTTATCGTTTTGATTTCTTGTTTTTTTTTTGCTGAACAACCAAAGAACAGCTACTCATATTTATAACAGGTCATCTGCTCCACCCTGAAGAATTAAGGTGAAGAGCATTTTTTTGATGTTGATTTTTTTATGATTCTTTCTTTGTATTTTTAACCCTTAATGGACATTTAGTTGTTTTCTTTTTGTTCCTGTTTTGGCATTTGGCTTTTTTTTGTCGTCACCTTCTGGCTTTATGCTTTATGCTTCCTGCATGGCCTGAGAACCCCGCTGCCCTGTCTCTCTCCTCGTGTCCTTCTCCTCCTCCTCTCCCCCTCTCCTTTCCTCTCCTCTCCTAATGTCGTTTTTGGTCTTTTTTGTAGAGACAGTTTGTGCTCTGTGTCTTCTCTCTGACTGGGCTCTATAAGCATGCCTTCCCAGCATCCTCTCTGCCTGGCCTAATCCCCCAGCATGCTCTGCTCTCGCTTCCCAAAACGTCTTCTTATTCAATTCCACGTTTTTGTTTATTCTCAATATAATGTTTTTGTGTTTTATGATGTTTGTCTGACTCACTTATGGATAACCATATACATACAGTGCCTTCAGGAAGTATTCACACCCCATTACTTTTTCCACATTTTGTTGTCTTGCAGCCTGAATTTAAAATTGATTACATGGATATATTTTGTCACTGGCCTACACACAATACCCCAAAAATGTCAAAGTGGAATTATGTTTTCAGGAATGTTTACAAATGAATAAAAATGAAAATCTGAAATGTTTTGAGTCAATAAGTATTCAACCCCTTTGTTATGGCGATTTCTAAATACATTCAGGAGTCAACATTTTCTTAACAAGTCACATAAGTCACATGGACTCACTCTGTATGCAATAATTAACATACCTCACCTTGGGGCGGCAGCGTAGCCTAGTGGTTAGAGTGTAGAGGCGGCAGCGTAGCCTAGTGGTTAGAGTGTAGAGGCGGCAGCGTAGCCTAGTGGTTAGAGCGTTGGACTAGTAACCGAAAGGTTGAAAGATCAAATCCCCGAGCTGACAAGGTACAAATATGTCGTTCTGCCCCTGAACAAGGCAGTTAACCCACTGTTCCCCGGTAGGCCGTCAATGAAAATAAGAATTTGTTCTTAACTGACTTGCCTAGTTAAATAAAGGTAAAAAAAAATATATATATCTCTGTACCCCACACAAACAATTATCTGTAAGGTCCCTCAGTTGAGCAACCACAAAGACCAGGGAGGTTTTCCAATGCCGGTCAAAGGGCACCTATTGGTAGATGTATAAATTCAAATAAGACATTGAATGTCCCTTTGATCATTAATTACACTTTGGATGGTGTATAAATACATCCAGTCACTATAAAAATACAGGCGTCCTTCCTAACTCAGTTGCCAAAGAGGAAGGAAACCGCTCAGGGATTTCACCATGAGGCCAATGGTGACTTTAAAACAGTTACGGAGTTTAATGGCTTTGATAGGAAAAAACTGAGGATGGATCGACAACATTGTAGTTACTCCACAATAAATGAATAGAAGAAAACCTGTACAAAATGAAAATATTCCAAAACATGCATCCTGTTTGCAACAAGGCACTAAAGTAAATCTGTGAAAAATTTGGCAAAGAAATGTACTTTTTGTCCTGAATACAAAGGGGCAAATCCAACACAACACGTCACTGAGTACCTTTCATATAAGGACAATTACCTAAAACACAAAGCCAAATATACACTTGAGTTTCTTACCAAGACGACATTGAATGTTACTGAGTGGCCTAGTTACAGTTTTGACTTAAATCGCAAATATATGGCAACACTTGAAAATGGCTGTCTAGTAATGAACAACTTGACAGTTGTTCGTTGTTCATTAAATATTCAGCAAATATTGTACAATCCAGGTGTGCAAAGCTCTTAGAGACTTACCCAGAAAGACTCACAGCTCTTAGAGACTTACCCAGAAAGACTCACAGCTCTTAGAGACTTACCCAGAAA
>NW_019950623.1:0-3548 GCF_002910315.2 Salvelinus sp. IW2-2015 | reverse complement strand
GAGGACTCACAGCTCTTAGAGACTTTACCCAGAAGAGCTGTAATCAGCTGCCAAAGGTGATTCTAACATGTATTGACTCAGGAGTGTAAATACTTATGTAAATGAACCATTTCTGTTTTTAATTTTCAATACATTTGCAAAAATGTCATAAAAACTGGTTTTCACTTTGTTCATTATGGGATATTGCTTTGTAGATGGATTGGAGAAAAAAAAACTCATTTTGATCCATTTTGATTTCAGGCTTAACACAACAACATGTGGAATAAGTGAAAGGGTATGAATACTTCTGAAGGCTCTGTAAAATGTATACCTCATACATCTATGTGAGCAATGTAAGCTAAATTAAATATACAAATATTTGAAAGAAGTCATTTGAATCTGATATCGACAAAGAGAGAAATCTCTCTCTCCCTGAATCGATGTCTTGGTTGAGTTAGAGCCTGGACAAGCAGATCATGTCATTCTAGCCAGACAACGAGATTTTGTTTTATTTAGCAATAAGGAAACCAATGACACGTTCTGGACGCAGCCAACAGGTTAGTTTACAGCCTAGTCTCAGAGCACCTTAAGAGTGATTCTCTGCCCTCATCATTTATCTATTTTCCTTGCTGTGTCTTCCCCCTTGTTCCATCACTTTCTCTCTCTCATCCCTCACTCTCTCCCTTCTCTCCCTATCTCTCCATCACCCTCTCCTCCATCCTCCTCTCTCTTCCCCTCCCTTTCTCTCACCCCACCTCTATCCCTCTCTCCCCCTTCCATTCCCCTTCTCCATCCTCTCTCACCCCACTCTAACCCCCCTCTCTCATCCCTCTCTCTCCATCCCCCTTCCTCTTCTCCCTCTCCTTCCACCTTTCTCTCTCTCCTCTCACTGCATTTGCCCCCCCAGTCCAAATACCATCCCGTCTCTCAATCTACCTAATCCACCTAACGTAAAGGAAGAGACCAGTTCCTATGTCGTAAAGGAAGAGACCAGTTCCCATGGCGTAAAGGAAGAGACCAGTTCCCATGGCGTAAAGGAAGAGACCAGTTCCTATGGCGTAAAGGAAGAGACCAGTTCCCATGGCGTAAAGGAAGAGACCAGTTCCCATGGCATAAAGGAAGAGACCAGTTCCCATGGCGTAAAGGAAGAGACCTCCTGTCTTCTTTCATGTCTTTCTTTCTCTCAACTCCTTCCTTCCCTTTTCTTTCCCTTCTTCTTTCTCTCCACACCTGTCTCTTGTCCCTCCCTCCCTGCAGGGCTGGCCTACTGTCGACACCTGTCCACGGTCCGTACCCACTTGTCAGCACTGGTCAACCACAACATTGTCCCTCCTGACAAACCGTGTGAGGCGTCGGGGGGCCTGAGTAAAGACTTGTGGAGCAAGTACCAGAAAGACTGCAAGGTGGGTTAGTGGGTGGCTGCCTGGGTGGATTGGTGGATGGGAAGCTGGTTGGCTGGTTAGGTGCTGATTGGGTGAGTTTAATGTTACAGCTTGTCCTCTAGAAGGGGTCAATGCAACATAGACATCAGACTGCTTAGTCATTTATTATAATTTTATTAGGCAAGTCCGTGAAGAACAAATTCTTATTTTCAATGGCATTCTAGGAACAGTGGGTTAACTGCCTTGTTCAGGGGCAGAACAACCGAATTATACCTTGTCAGCTTAGGGATTCGATCTTGCAACCTTTCGGTTACTAGTCCAACGCTCTAACCACTAGGCTACCTCCCTCTAACCACTAGACTACCTGCCTCCTCTAACCACTAGGCTACCTGCCTCCTCTAACCACTAGGCTACCTGCCTCTAACCACTAGACTACCTGCCTCCTCTAACCACTAGGCTACCTGCCTCCTCTAACCACTAGGCTTCCGGGCCTCCCTTAACCACTAGGCTACCTGGGCCTCCTCTAAAACCACTAGGCTTACCTACTCCTCTAACCACTAGCTAACCTACCTCCTCATAACCACTAAGGCTACCGTGCCTCCTCTAACCACTTAGGCTCCTGCCTCCCTCTAACCACTAGGCTACCTGCCTTCCTCTAACCACTTAGGCCTACCTGCCTCATTAACCACTAGGGCTACCTCCTCATCTAACCACATAGGCTAACTGCTCATCTTAACCACTAGGCTACCTGCCTTCCTCTAACCACTAGGCTACCCTGCCTCCCTCTAAACCACTTTCAGGCTACTTGCCTCCTTCTAACCACTAGGGCTACCTCCCTCCTTCTAACCCTAGCTACATGCCTCCTCTAACCACATAGGCTACCTGCTCTTCTAACAACTAGGGCTACTTGCCTCTCTAAACCACTAAGGCTACTTGCCTCCTCTAACCACTAGGCTTACTGCCTCCTCTAACCACTAGGCTCATTGCCTTCCTCATAACCACTAGAGGCTACCTGGCCTCCTCTAAGCCACTTAGGCTACTGTTGCCCTCCCTCTAACCACTAGGCACTTGCCTCCTCTAACCACTAGGCTAATCCTACCTCCCTTAACCACTAGGCTACCTCCCTCCTCTAACCAACTAGGGCTACCTGGGCCTCCTCTAACCACTAGGCTACCTGCCAACTCTCCCCAGTGTCTGGGTTAAAGCCGACTGAACTTAGGATTTGGCCGTGTTCTTAGCTCCATCAGTTTCTTTTTCATCCTGAAAAAACGTAGTCTTTGCCGATTGTCAAGCGGCATAACCCATACCATGATGCAAGCCACCACCCAGGCTTGCAAATAGGAGGCAGTTACTCAGTGATGAGTTGGATTCGCACCAAACATAAGACTTTTGGCATTTTGGCAAAAAAAAGTGGTACAAAGTTGTCATCAAGGCAAAGGGTGGCACCTTGAAGAAATCTAAAGTCTAAAATATATTTTGATTGTTTGAACAACCTTTTTGTTACTACAAGATTCCATATGTGTATTCATAGTTTTTATGACTTCACTATTGTTTCTATCAATAAAAGAAAATAGTACAAATAAAGAAAAACCCTTGAATGAGGTAGGTGTGTCCAAACTTTTTGACTTGGTACTGATTATTCCAATCCACTTTGTAACACAACAAATTGTGAAGAAAGAAAATGCCTGTTTAAGACCTTCATGAGTGTTATGTGCATGTGACAGTCATGTGATGGGGAGGTGAGGTGTGTTCAAGTGTACTGGTGGCATGTGACAGTCAATGTGATGGGGTGTAGGGTGTGTTTCAAGTGTATGTGCATGTTACAAGTCATGTTATGGGGTGTAGGTGTGTTCAAGTGTATGTGCATCGTGACAGTTCATTGTGATGGGGGTGTAGGTGTGTTCCAAGTTATTTGCATGTGATGGGAGTAGGTGTGTTCCAAGTGTTGTGCATGTGGACAGTTCATGTGATGGGGGTAGGTGGTGTTCAAGTGTATTTGCATGTGGACAGTCCATGTGATGCGGGAGTAGGTGTGTTCAAGTGTATTTGCATGTGACAGTCATGTGATGGGAGTAGGTGTGTTCAAAGGTATGTCTGTTGACGCCACTACTGTGAATGATGTGTGAATTGGAGTCTTTGTCATTCAGTGCCATAAAAAAAAATTAACCAAGACTGAGTTCCGTATTT
>NW_019950622.1:2529-7810 GCF_002910315.2 Salvelinus sp. IW2-2015 | reverse complement strand
CTCAAATAGGTCTGGAGCCTCTTGCTGCCTTTTGAGAGGCCAGAGAGAGACAGTGACAAGACCAGTGATGAGAGGAAGGACAAGCACACACACACAAATAACATACTGCTTAGGTGTGTACGTACATTCACACAGAACAGTTATAGTGCTGTGAAAAAGTATCTGATTTTTGCATATTTTTGATAATGTTATCAAATCTTCAACCAAAACCTAATATTAGATAAAGGGAACCTGAGTTTACAAATAACACAACAAAAAAAGTTATACTTATTTTCTTTATTTAATTAACAAAGTTATGCAACACCCAATTCCCCTGTGTGAAATAGTAATTGCCCACTTACACGCAATAACTGGTTTTGCTACCTTTAGCTGCAATGACTGTGTAACAGTATAACTTTAGTACGTCCCCTCGCCCCGACACGGGCGCGAACCAGGGACCCTCTGCACACATCAACAACAGTCACCCACGAAGCGTCGTTACCCATCGCTCCACAAAAGCCGCGGCACTTGCAGAGCAAGGGGAAACCCTACTTAAGTCTCAGAGCAAGTGACGTAACTGATTGAAACGCTAGTAGCGCGTACCCGCTAACTAGCTAGCCATTTCACATCCGTTACAACTGCAACCAAATGCTTCATGTAGCTGTCGACCAGTCTCTCAGATCGCTGTGGGGGAATTTTGGCCCACTCTTTTGCATTCAAAAGTAGAAAGTATGGAACGCCGTTTGGGTCTTTGCAAACATTTTCACGGCACTGTATACACTCTCCTCCATAGATATTTGGACAGTGAAGCCACAATTTAAAATMTTACTATACTCCAGCATTTTGGATTTGAGATCAAATGTTTCATGAGACGACATTACAGATGTCAACCTTTACTTGAGGGTATTTTAATACGTATCTGTTTCACCATTTAGACATGATAGCACTTTGTGTATTTAGTCAGACGTATTTGGACAAATTCCCTTAAAGTAGTCAAAAGTTTAGTATTTGGTCCCATATTCCTGGCACGCAATGACTACATCAAGTTTGCGATAACAAACCGTCCCTTTAGGAAGCCGTCCAGCATGCGGTCGCCCTTCTCTGACAGCCAGTATCCGGCCATGGCGGCCACGCCCCCGATGAAGATTGCGGTAAAGACCATGTCGCCCTTGGCGGCAGCGTTGCTAGGGCACAGATGACCACGCCAAAGAACATCTGCTGCAGGACCAGGACCTCGTCATCAGTCATGTCATCAAACAGACCCTTCTCTGGACCACCTGATGAGCGATCGCGAGGAAGAGAGAAAATCCATGTTTGTGATGGCTGTGGGGTGGAGGTCATGCAGACATAACTATCACCGTGTTTGTGTATGCGTGTGTCACTTACTCAGCGGCTGGTTCTCCACACAGATGCTGTCTCTACGAATGAAGCCGTCAGCACATTCACAGCGGAAGGACCCCTCGTCATTGAAACACGCCTCATTCAGCCCTGCACTGTATCGCCCGCTCACTACACTCATCCACATCTGGAGGGAGAGAAAGAAAAGCTGGACAGAGTGACCCCCATGACAAATGTATAATATAATAAAGTAGGTGAGAAAGTCAGCCTGCTTTAATAAAAGGTTAATCTGATTGGCTGAATCAGGGACGCAACTTTGGTTTAGAAGTGGGGGGGGACATAATTGTTTTATTCAGTCGGATAAACACTCCAAACAGCCTACCCGATCACTCGGAGGCGTCCGCATGTACCTAAAGCACTCCGTTGCCACATTCCAATGATAAACTGGGGGGCAAATATTTCAGAATGTGGGGGGTGAACGTTGCGCCCCTGAGTCGAATCATATAGTAAAGGGACCACACAGACCGACAGTAAATGAAGACCCAGCTGGGGTCCCTCACCGAGACATTTGGCTCCTCTGAGCTTGTATCCCGAGCACATTTCTTACAGCGGGCTGGACCACTGCCCATACACCCCACACATGCCTGGTCACAGCCTGGCACAGAGAAGAGAGGACAGAAAACTGGGTCAGCACACAGGTCTACCAACAACAAACAGGATTAGTCATTACACTGTTACTACCAGAAGTAGAGGAGAGCCAACAGTACCTCTGCACTCGTACGATCCATCTGTGTTTGTGCAATAGGTGTTGGAGGAACATCGAGCCAGCTCTGTGCCACACTCGTCAGTGTCTGGAAAACAACACACACAGCAGGAGTTAAACACAGGCACAGTACAAAACCAACGGACGACATTACGCTTCAACGAAAACACAAGCAAAAGCCAAATACTCACCAACACACTTGTTGTCATGGAAGAGCCACCCAGGTTGCATTCCAGACATTTTGTAGTTCTCTGGCCCCGAGCACTTTTTACAAGAGCGGTAGCATGCTACAGACATCACACGGAGGAGAAATGATTGGTTTGTGAGCATTCTACAGGAGATTGCTTGATAATATATAGCCAGGCTGTCTGGTTGATGATCAGACAGGCAAACTGTCTCTGAATGGGTACCTGCGCAGGCTGGTGTGCTGTGATTGGAGCTCCTTCTCTCTGTTAATGCCGTCTGCACAGCTCTGACACAGCTGACCGAAGTACCCCGGTCACAACACGCCACTCTCCATCTCCCAGACGCGTGCCCTCTCCCTCACAGCGGCCCAGACCCCACACACCCCTCCAGGACCAGACAGACACTCTTTGCAGCACAACAACAACACACATGGTTAATACAGTGACTCTGTCTCTCTCTCTTCTGTGTGTGTGTGTGTGTTGGTGTGTGTGTGTGTGTGTGTGTGTGTGTGTGTGTGTGTGTGGTGTGTGTGGGTGTGTGTGGTGTGTGGTTGTGTGTGTGTGTGTGTGTGTTGTGTGTGTGTGTGTGTGTGTGTGTGTGTGTGTGTGTGTGTGTGTGTGTGTGTGTGTGTGGTGTTGGTGTGTGTGGTGTGTGTGTGTGGTTGTGTGTGTGTTGTGTGTGTGTGTGTGTGTGTGTGTGTGTGTGTGTTGTGTGTGTGTGTGTGTGTGTGTGTGTTGTTTTTTCTCTCAGTACCTTTGCAGTCTGGTCCAAAACGTCCCGGGGACAGCAGAGCGGAGCGCCTCTATACACAACCACTCAAATAGGTCTGGAGCCTCTTGCTGCCTACGCACACAGAGAGAACAGTGACAAGACCAGTGATGAGAGGAAGGACAAGCACACACACACACAATACATACTGCTTAGTGTGTACGTACATTCACACAGAACAGTTATAGTGCTGTGAAAAAAGTATCTGATTTTTGCATATTTTTGATAATGTTATCAAATCTTCAACCAAAACCTAATATTAGATAAAGGGAACCTGAGTTTACAAATAACACAACAAAAAAAGTATACTTAATTTTCTTTATTTAATTAACAAGTTATGCAACACCCAATTCCCCTGTGTGAAATAGTAATTGCCCACTTACACGCAATAACTGGTTTTGCTACCTTTAGCTGCAATGACTGTGTAACAGTATAACGTTAGTACGTCCCCTCGCCCCGACACGGCGCGAACCAGGGACCCTCTGCACACATCAACAACAGTCACCCACGAAGCGTCGTTACCCATCGCTCCACGGCCCTTGCAGAGCAAAGGGCCAACCCTACTTTAAGTCTCAGAGCAAGTGACGTAACTGATTGAAATGCTAGTAGCGCGTACCCGCTAACTAGCTAGCCATTCTCACTCCGTTACACTCACCCCCCTTTCAACCTCCTCCTTTTCCGCAGCAACCCAGTGAATCCCGGGTCAACAGCATCAATGTAACAGTATAACTTTACACCGTCCCCTCGCCCCGACACGGGCGCGAACCAGGGACCTTCTGCACACATCAACAACGGTCGCCCACGAAGCATCGTTACCCATCGCTCCACAAAGGCCACGGCCCTTGCAGACAAGGGGAAACCCTACTTAAGTCTCAGAGCAAGTGACGTAACTGATTGAAACGCTACTAGCGCGTACCGCTAACTAGCTAGCCATTTCAACATCCGTTACACTCACCCCCTTTCAACCTCCCTTTTCCGCAGCAACCAGTGATCCGGGTCACGGCCCAATGTAACAGGATAACTTTAGTACGTCCTCGCCCCGACACGGGCGCGAACCAGGACCCTCTGCACACATCAACAACAGTCACCCACGAAGCGTCGTTACCCATCGCTCCACAAAAGCCGCGGCACTTGCGAGCAAGGGGAAACCTACTTAAGTCTCAGAGCAAGTGACGTACTGATTGAAACGCTAGTACGCGTACCCGCAACTAGCTAGCCATTTCACATCCGTTACAACTGCAACCAAATGCTTCATGTAGCTGTCGACCAGTCTCTCAGATCGCTGTGGGGGAATGTTTGGCCCACTCTTTTGCATTCAAAAGTAGAAAGTATGGAACGCCGTTGGGTCTTTGCAAACATTTTCAACGGCACTGTATACACTCTCCTCCAATAGATATTTGGACAGTGAAGCCACAATTTTAAAATTTTACTATACTCCAGCATTTTGGATTTGAGATCAAATGTTTCATGAGACGACATTACAGATGTCAACCTTTACTTGAGGGTATTTTAATACGTATCTGTTTTCACCATTTAGACATGATAGCACTTTGTGTATTTAGTCAGACGTATTTGGACAAATTCCCTAAAGTAGTCAAAAGTTTAGTATTTTGGTCCCATATTTCCTGGCACGCAATGACTACATCAAGTTTGCGATAACAAACTTGTCGATGCATTTATGGGTTGTTTTGCCCAATAGGAACTGATGGTAAATAACTGCAGTATTTCTTTCTGAGTAAATAAGATGTTTCTGAACACTTCTAACTAATCCTGATAATGCCAAGACCAAGAAAAATCCTGAAATAATGATGAGTGAGAAACATGCTAACTCTCACTATTACAAAACGGAAGGTTTGCATTTTTGAGGGGGTATGTCTTTGAGCATCTAACTTTCTCACTCATCATTTAATATTATCCATAACCATGGTAGCATCCACATGAATTTAGAAGTTAAAAAAATAAAAAATACATTCTTATTACAAAAAAGTGACTCCAAAATTGACACAATAGATGTATTGTTCACCATTCAGTCCTATTAGGCTAAATATAATTCTGAAACAAACTGCAACTCCATCCAACAAGCTTGATATAGTCATTGAGCGCAAAGGAATATGGGACCCAATCCTAAACTTTTAACTACTTTAATACGCCGTAAGTGAATTTTGTCCAAATTGTGGACTAGATACATAAAGTGCTTTGATTTCTAAAAACAGTATGAAAATGCTCTCTCAAAAAAAAAAAATGGAG
>NW_019950622.1:0-1661 GCF_002910315.2 Salvelinus sp. IW2-2015 | reverse complement strand
GTGTGGAGGTGTATTTATGGACGTTGTTTTGCCCAATAGGAACTGAATGAAATAACTGCAGTATTTCTTTCTGAGTAAATAAATGTTTCTGAACACTTCTAAACTAATCTATAATGCCAAGACCAAGAAAAAATCCGTAATAATGATGAGTGAGAAACATGCTAACTTCTCACTATTACCAATAACGGAAGGTTTGCATTTTGAGGGGATTGATCTTTGAGCATCTAAACTTTCTCACTCATCATTTATAATTATCCATAACATGGTAGCATCCACATGAATTAGAAGTTAAAAAAATAAAATACATTCTTATTTACAATAAAAAGATCTCTCTCTTACAGAGCCAAATAAAAATGTTCCTTCACTGTCCAAATGCATATGGAGGGGAGTGTATATACAGTACCAGTCAAAAGTTTGGACACACTCACTCAAGGGTTTCTCATAATTTTTTACTATTTTCTACATTGTAGAATAATAGTGAAGACATTAAAAACTATGAAGTAACCAAAAAAAAGTGTTAAACAAATCAAAATGTAGATTCTTCAAAGTAGCCACCCTTTACCTTGATGACAGATTTGCACACTCTTGGCATTCTCTCAACCAGCTTCATGCATTCAAATAACAGGTTTGCCCTGTTAAAAGTTCATTTGTGGAATTTCTTTCCTTCTTAATGTGTTTGAGCCAATCAGTTGTGTTGTGACAAGGTAGGGGTGGTATACAGAAGATAGCCCTATTTGGTAAAAGACCAAGTCCATATTATGGCAAGAAACGCTCAAATAAGCAAAGAGAAACGACAGTCCATCATTACTTTAAGACATGAAGGTCAGTCAATATGGAACATTTCAAGAACTTTGAAAGGTTTCTTCAAGTGAAGTCGCAAAAACCATCAATCGCTATGATGAAACTGTCTCTCATGAGGACCGCCACAGGAAAGGAAGACCCAGAGGTCTGCTGCAGAGGATAAGTTCATTAGAGTTAACTGCATCTCAGATTGCAGCCCAAATAAATGCTTCACAGAGTTCAAGTAACAGACACATCTCTTCAAGTAACAGACACATCTCAACATCAACTGTTCAGAGGAGACTGTGAATCATTCTACAGCGATACGCCATCCCATCTGGTTTACATTTAGTGGGACTATCATTTCTTTTTCAACAGGACAATGACCCAACACACCTCAAGGCTGTGTAAGGGCTATTTGACCAAGAAGGAGAGTGATATAATACTGCATCAGATGACCTGACCTCAACCCAATTGAGATGGTTTGGAGGAGTTGGACTGCAGAGTGAAGGAAAAGCAGCCAACAAGTGCTCAGCATATGTTGGAACTCCTTCAAGACTGTTGGAAAAGCATTCCAGGTGAAGCTGGTTGAGAGAATGCCAAGAGTGTGCAAAGCGGTCATCAAGGTAAAGGGTGGCTACTTTGAAGAATCTAAAATCTAAAATATATTTGGATTTGTTTAACACTCTTTTGGTTACTACATGATTCCATATGTGTTATTTCATAGTTGATGTCTTCACTATTATTCTACAGTGTAGATATAATAGTAAAAATAAAGAAAAACCCTTGAATGATTAAGTGTGTCCAGACTTTTGACTGGTATTGCATTTAACGCATTTACAGTCAGATACAAACAGACACGCTGTGGCATACATACCGGT
>NW_019950621.1:7087-7812 GCF_002910315.2 Salvelinus sp. IW2-2015 | reverse complement strand
ATCTGAAGCTTTTTTGCTTATTTTTTACCGTTATTTAACTTGGCAAGTCAATTAAGAACAAATCCTTATTTACAATACCAAGAGACAAAAGGCCTCCTGCGGGGACGGGTGGCTGGTATTAAAAATAAAAATGTAGGACAAAACACACATCACGAGAAGAGAGATACCCCAACATTACATAAAGAGAGACCTAAGAAAACAACACCACCATGGTAGAAACACATGACAACACAGCATGGTAGCAACACAACATGACAGCAACATGGTAGCAACGCAACATGGCAGCAGCACAACATGGTAGCAGCACAAACATGGTACAAACATTGTTAGGACAGACAACAGCACAAAGGGCAAGCAGGTAGAGACCACAATACATCACACAAAGCAGCCACAACTGTCAGTACGAGAGTCCATGATTGAGTCTTTGAATGAAGAAATTGAGTTCAAACAGTCCAGTGTTTTTTACAGCTCGTTCCAGTCGCTACCTTCAGCGAACTGAAAAGACGAGCGACCCAGGGATGTGTGTGCTTTGGGGACCTTTAACAGAATGTGACTGGCAGAATGGGGGTTGTATGTGGAGGATGAGGGTTRCAGTAGGTATGTCAGATAGGGGGAAGTGAGGCCTAAGAGGGTTTTGTAAATTAACATCAACCAGTGGCTTTGTGCCGGGTATACAGAGATGAGGAGTTTACAGTTTAGGAATGACGAGAGCATCCTTACCTGCC
>NW_019950621.1:0-5102 GCF_002910315.2 Salvelinus sp. IW2-2015 | reverse complement strand
TCTATATCTACTTCTTCTTAAATTTGTGCAATTTTTTGCTGTTAATGAAATACAGAAATACACTATATATAACAAAGTATGTGGACACACTTCAATTAGTGGATTCAGCCTATTTCAGCCATACCCATTGCTGACAGGTGGATAAAATCGAGCACACAGCCATGCAATCTCCAAGGACAAACCATGGCCAGTAGATGGCCTTATCTGGATGAAGATCTCATGTGACTTTGCAACGTGGCACCGTCATAGGATTGCCTACCCTTTCCCATACAAGTTCAGTTCTCAAATTTCTTCTCTGCCTACGCAGCGCTCTCCGCTCAACTGTAGGAATTTCGCCTTGAGGCAAAATTTTTTGGCCGTGATTATCTTGTGTCATACTGAATCCTAGGTGGTTCGGTAGGAAGTTGTGTTGAGTTACATTTCTGACACTTGATTACACAAACGGTCTGGACTGATTGCCCTGGCACAGAACATAAATCATACGATATTCAGCTCATAAAATACACTGCTATCTAATACCATGCCTATTTATAAGAAATTAGGTCAATGGAACGCAGACGGTGGGGAAAAGAACAACGTGTCACTGTCATGTGGCGAACGTTCAACAAATGTGATTCTTATGAAGTGGTCATAATGCTCGTCAAATCTGATTTGTGTTAAACAGTAAAAAAGTTATGGAATATCTTTGGCTGTTGTTCATAAACTAATATAATACTTTAAGTATAATATTAACTATAATATTTAAAAATAGTCCTTTCGGCAGGTTTCGAAAAATAAGTGCAGAATGCTAACCTCCCGTTCGTGTAAGCTGCGTCAGCATTAGCTAAGTTCATATTACAAACCTGTGATGATACTGTTTTACAAGTGTAATTACCGTGATAATGACATCACGAACATGGGGTTGACCTCCATCCTGTATACTCTGGTTTTTACCTCAAACATAGCTGTGAAAGAACATTAAAACAGTAGCCTAAAAATTTTTGCGGGGCAATCAGGACATTCTGAATCTTTCCCTCGATGGGGGGAGGGGAGGGGACATTGTTTCAGTTGTGTTAGTGGTTGCCATGGCATATTCCATGTTTCAGTGAAATTCGATGGAATCTCGCCCTAGTATATTGTCGCGGTTGCTCATGTCTTCTTCTTCGAGTCGCCATCGTCATACAGTATTTCTTTCCATTTGGCCTTCTTTCCCCTTCAACCAAGAAACCCAAGGTAACGGGAATAAACCCTACCACCCTCCCAACATCATCGAGTGGCAGAAGAAATACGGAATACAGTCGTCTAGCGCACCTCCATACCAGCTTCTGCTGCTCTTCTTCGCACAGGTCCATCCTGAAGTACGCTGATTCTTAAGATCAGTCTTCATTAATCCACAGCTTTGACTCGATCAGGGCTCATTTCATATTGCTGATCTAGATCAGGTCTTCAATTATCCACGTCTCTGTGCCCTGATCTAGGATCAGCGTTCTATCACTGTTGTATTCTCGACAGTTCGTCATTTACTCTCACTCGTGCTGGATCTAGGATCATGACAGTCTTTCAATTATTCCACAGCTCTGTTGCCCTGATCTAGATCAGTCTTCTCCATCCTATCCCGCACTAGGCTCTTGCTGCATCAAGATCAGGCTTCATTCGGCTCTGCATATTAGTATCCAATACAGCTCTGCTTGCATTCTAGGATCAGCGTCCTTCATATCATCGCACAGCTCCGCTGCTGATCTAGGGATCAGTCTCATTATCCACTGCTCTGTGCTTATCTAGGATCAGAGACTTCATATCCACGCGCTCTTGCTGACTAGGCATTCCAGTCTTCATTATCAACAGCTTGGGCAGATCTAGATCAGGTCTTCATTACTCCACAAGCTCCTCTGGCTGATCTAGATTCAGGTCTGCTATCCACAACTTCTGGGCTGACTCTAGGATCAGGCTTGTCTATCCAGCTTACCGTCATCAGACGATGGCTCTTGCTTACAGACCAGCTGGTATCTTAGGATCACGTGTCTTCCATTATCTCACATGCTACTGGCCTGAATCAGATCAGGGTCTTCATTACCTACTCACGACAGAACCCTGTGGCTGATATCTAGGATCAGCTCCTTCATTATCCCAACACTCTGGCCGTTAATTCAAAAGCCTGTTTCAGGAAAGATCTGATCTACGGACCAGTTTTAAACTTGTTGAATCATAATGAAGACATATCAAATGGGGCATATTAATGAGTTGATCATACTTAAACTGGAAAGTATAGTGAAACTATTCAAGACCCAATATGACCTAGAACTGTTATTGTCAAATAGGTAACTTTACATTTCTCTTTGTCTCAGATCGTTAATACAATGTGATGTTTTGTTTCACTACTCTTATTTGGTAATCCTACTTTCCTCTAGCACTCTCCCGTCCGTAGCGTCTATGTCGTCTCTGTGGACAATAGGGACGACCGTAAAGGACACCAAGAAAGGAGTGTACGAAAGGAAACGAGAAAGGAGAGGACGCCACTCCCGTGCCGTCCAACCCCGCAGCGAAGAAGCGTGTCGGATACAGAGCCCTCAGTCTATGAAATCTGCGCGTGGGCACACTCCTCGTGTGACTGCTAGTACCGCGTCCAACTTCCGTAGCACTACCTCCCAGCAAACAGCAGCCAGACCTACCAGAGAAGAGGAAGGCTCCAGCTCGCCAGGTCTCAGATCATCCCACCAGTCAGGTTCACTCTGGTACCACCTCCAAGTGAAGATGGGTAAGGGACCACATTCCTCTTAACTTGGCTACTTTATATACTTACATTCTAACCATATTATCATTTTAGCAGACCTTTATCACGAGAGCGCACTTAGTGTCAGTGTCTTCCATTTCATACTTCTATGTGGGAATCAGACCACAACCTTGGCACTTTGCACAGTGCCATGCCACTCATACTCTACCTGGCTAACTTACTTTAATGGATGTGGCCTACTTACTTTCACTTATAATGTATGTGGCCCTACTTACTGTACTCTTACGTGCGCTTACGTTACCTCACTCGTTCACCGTGTACTGTGGGCTACTTACGTATAAGATAAGATTGCTTACCTTACTGTACTTTACTGCCTACGTGGTTCTTATGTGGTACTCTACTGTTACATTTGACGTGGTCATACTTACTGTACCTTACTTTACTTGCGCAGCTACGAACTTTCTTACTTTACTTGGCTACCTTACATGTACATTACCGTTCTACTTTACGTACTTTACAGTGTAGTGTGACTACACTTACTGTACTCTACTGTATTGGCTACTTGCTGTACATGACTAGGCTACTTACTGTACCTTACTTCACTTGACTATTACTGTACTTTACTTGGCTACAGTACTTACTGTACCTTACTTTACTTGACTACTTACTGTACTTTACTTGACTACTTACTGTACTTTACTTGGCTACTTCATGTACTTTACTTGGCTATTTTCTTGGCTTTAATTTACTTGGCTACTTACTTTACTTGGCTACTTAATGTACTTTACTTTACTTTGCCAAGCTACTTAGTTTACTGTACTTTACTTGGCTACTTACTGTACTTTACTTGCCTGCTTACTTATTTTACTTAGCTAATTAGCCACTTACTTTACAATAGGAATGGGGCCTCGCTCAATACATTTAGAGATGTAAGCTCATTCAATCTAGCCTTTAGCTTGTTGACATGCGTTGCCATGGTTTCCCCAGGCAGCACCAACTCCAGGAACAGTAGCCGTAGAGATTGGAGTGAGGTGTCAGTGCAGCAGAAGACCAAGAAACAGCTGATCACGGAGAAGCTCAAAGAACAGATGATCAAAGCCAAGACCTTCACTATCAAGAGGTGGGCTTTGTTGATTGATTGATTTATTTATTAAATGTCTCTTTTGTCATAAAATTAACCTAACATAATATTCTTGTACATTTGTTTTTTGTATTCTCTCCAGGATCATGAAGGTGTACCTGCCCATCCGTCAGTTCTTCTACAACCTGGTCCATCCAGAGTACAGCGCTTTGACAGACGTCTATGTCCTCATGTTCCTGGCCGACACCGTCGACTTCATCATCATCGTCTTCGGTTTTTCTGCTTTTGGGGTACGTACGTGTAGCTAGTCTCTTTACATTTGACATGATCTTATCATCCCGTCAGAAACAGTCAGCAGGGTCCTGTGTGCCTCAGTCGGTAACCATCAAATCAAATCAAGTTTATTTTATATAGCCCTTCGTACATCAGCTAATATCTCGAAGTGCTGTACAGACACCCAGCCTAAAACCCCAAACAGCAAGCAATGCAGGTGTAGAAGCACGGTGGCTAGGAAAAACTCCCTAGAAAGGCCAAAACCTAGGAAGAAACCTAGAGAGGAACCAGGCTATGAGGGGTGGCCAGTCCTCTTCTGGCTGTGCTGGGTGGAGATTATAACAGAACTATGCCAAGATGTTCAAAATGTTCATAAAATAGTGACAAGGCATGGCAAATAATAATCATGAATAATTTTCAGTGGCTTTTCATAGCCGATCATCAGAGTTTGAAAATAGCAGCGCCGGAAGTGGCGTTCCATAACCCGGCAGAACAGCTGAAACTGGAATAGCAGCCAAGGCCAGGGGATGGGACAGCAGGAGCCATACGCCCGGCACGCCGACGTATGTCCTACGGCGCTCCGGTCATCGAAGAGAGAGAAAGAAGAAGAGAAGGAGAGAATTAGAGAGAGCCAAGATTTCAAATATGTTCATAAATGACAAAGCATGTCAATAATAATCCAGCGAATAAAAGTCAGTTGTTTTCATATAGCCGATCATTAAGAGTTGAACATGTAGGCGGTTCACAACAGCAGGCAGAACATGTTGAAACTGAACAGCAGCAAGGAGGTGGACTGGGACAGCAAGTATCAGAATGCCGGTTGCGTGACGTGGTCCTAGGCGTCATGGCTTCTCCGAGAGAGAGAAAGAAAGCAGGAAACAGAGAATTAGAGAGGCATCTTAAATTCAACAACAGACACTGGATAAAGATAGGAGAAGTATCCAGGTATAACCAACTGACCTACCCCGACACATAACTACTGGGGCAGCATAAATACTGGAGGGCTGAGACAGGAGGGTCAGGAAACTGTGGCCCATA
>NW_019950620.1:0-7812 GCF_002910315.2 Salvelinus sp. IW2-2015 | reverse complement strand
TGGTTGTGGTTGTTGTCTTGGTCCTGACCTGGTTGTGGTTGTTGTCTTGGTCCTGACCTGGTTGTGGTTGTTGTCTTGGTCCTGACCTGGTTGTGATTTTGACCTGCAGTTCTGCGGGACATGAAGAGGGACAGAGACCTGGAGCAGATCCTTAACCAGTACACCACGTTCGTCAAGCCAGCCTTCGAGGAGTTCTGTTTACCTGTAAATGTCCAGCAGAGCCACACACCGATACCATAGACCGATGATAACAGATAATGGACACTTCATTCTTTATTAATAGGGCTAATTATGGACACTTAAAATGACACATTTAACACTGTGACTAATTTGTCACATGTATATTCTGTTCTAAATGCAGTCTTTTGAAAGCATTAGCTACCAAATTTACATTGAGTTATTTTTCCCCAGACCAAGAAATATGCAGATGTGATTATTCCTAGAGGAGTTGACAACATGGGTAAGTTATAGCACTGATGAAGCCTATAGACTCTCTCCATATCCCTCTCTCTCTCTCCATATCCCTCTTATTAATCTGCCTCTCATTCTCAGTGGCCATCAACCTCATCGTGCAGCACATCCAGGACATCCTGAATGGGGACCTCTGTAAGTGGCAGCATGGAGGAGTGGTGAACGGGCACAGCCGTGGCTTCAAGCGGGCCTTCTCGGAGCAGGGGGACCTGGACAACGCCACCTCCAACCTTCCCCTAGGGAAGAGGGTCCTACCGGAGCCGAGCAGTCGCCCCCACTGAGGCAGCCATCTCTGTGCGTGTTTACTCTGACTGACAGTCTACTTCTATATACACTTTCCTAATATTGAGTTGCACCCCCTTTTGCTCTCAGAACAGCCTCAATTCATTGGAGCATGGACTCTACAAGGTGTTGTAAGCATTCCACAGGGATGCTGGCCCATGTTGACTCCAATGCTTCCTACAGTTGTGCCAAATTGGCTGGATGTCCTTTGGGTGGTGGACCATTCTTGATACACAAGGGAAATTGTTGAGCTTGAAAAACCCAGCAGCGTTGCAGTTCTTGACACACTTAAACCAGTGAGCCCGGCACCTACTACCATACCCCGTTCAGAGGCACTTAAATATTTTGTCTTGCCCATTCACCCTCTGAATGGCACACATACACAATCTATCTCAATTGCATCAAGGCTTAAATCCTTCTTTAACCTGTCTTCTCCCCTTCATCTACACTGATTGAAGTGGATTTAACAAGTGACATCAATAATGGATCATAGTTTTTACCTGGATTCACCTGGTCAGTGTCATTTAAAGAGCAGGTGTTCCTAATGTTTTGTACACTGTGTTTATACAGAAAGTATTCATTCATACCCCTTGATTTATTCCACATTTGTTACAGCCTGAATTCAACATTTATTAAATTCTACACACAACACCCCAAAAGGACAAAGTGAAAACATGTTTAGACATTTTTACAAGTGTATTGAAAATGAAATACAGAAATCTCATTTACATAAGTATTAATTTTCAAGTCTTGCCATAGATTTAAGCAATTTAAGTCAAATATAACTAGGCTACTCAGGAACATTCAATATCATTTTGGTAAGCAACTAGTGAATATTTAGCCTTGTTTAAAGTTATTGTCCTGCTAAAAGGTGAATTTGTCTCCCAATATCTGTTGGAAAGCAGACTAAAACAGGTTTTCCTCTAGGATTTTGTCTGTGCTTAGCTCTATTCAGTTTTTATTTTGTCCTAAAAAAAATCCCTAGTTGTTGCCAATGACAAGCATACCCATAACATAATTCAGCCACAATATGCTTGAAAATATACTGAACAAAAATATAAATGTAACATGCAACAATTTTAAAGATTATGGATTTACAGTTCATATAAGGAAATCAGTCATTTGAAATAAATTCATTAGGCCCTCATCTATGGATTTCACAACTGGGAATACAGATATGCATCTGTTGGTCATAGATACCTAAAAAAATAGGTAGCGGCGTGGATCAGAAAACCAGTCAGTGTCTGGTGTGACCATTTGCCTCATGCAGCGCAACATCTCCTTTGAATAGAGTTGGCTGTTGATTGTGGCCTATGGAATGTTGTGCCACTCCTCATCAATGGCTGTGTGAAGTTGCTGGATATTGGTGGGGGCAGGAACACGTTGTCGTACACTTCGATCCAGAGCATCCCAAACATGCTCAATGGGTGACATGTCTGGTGAATATGCAGGCCATGGAAGAACTGGGACATTTTCAGCTTCCAGGAATTATGTACAGATCGTTGCGACATAGGGCCATGCATTATCATGCTGAAACATGAGGTGATGGCGGCTGTTGAATGGCATGACAACAGGCCTTAGGATCTCATCACGGTATCTCTGCATTCAAATTGCCATCGATAAAATGCAATTGTGTTTGTTGTCTGTAGGTTATGCCTGCCCATTCCATAACCCCACTGCCACCATCAGGCACTCTGTTCACAACATTGACGTCAGAAAACCACTCTTATGGTAGAGATATGAACATTAAATTCTCTGGCAACAGCTCTGTTGGACATTCCTGCAGTCAGCATGCCAATTGCACTCTCCCTCAACTTGAGACATCTGTGGCATTGTGTTGTGACCAAACCACATTTTAGAGTGGCATTTTATTATCCCCAGCACAAGGTGCACCTGTGTAATGATCATGCTTCTTGACATGCAACACCTGTCATGTGGATGGATTATCTTGGCAAAGGAGAAATGTTTACTAAAAGGGATTTAAACAAATTTGTACACCACATTGAGATCTTTTATTTCAGCTCATGAAACATGGGACCAACACTTTACATGTTGCGTTTGTTTTTGTTTAGTGTATGAATAGTGGTACCGAGTGATGTGCTGTGTTGGATTTACCCCAAACATGATGTTTTGTATTCAAGACAAAGTTCATTTGTTTGCAGCAGTTTTACTTTAGTGCCTGACTGCAAACAGGATGCATGTTTTGGAATATTTTTATTCTGCACAGGCTTCCTTCTATTCTCCCTCTCATTTAGGTTAGTATTGTGGAGTAACTAATGTTGACCCATCCTCAGTTCTTCTTTCACAGCCATTAAACGAACTGTTTTAAAGTCACCATTGGCCCCATGGTGAAATCCCTGAGCGGTTTCCTTCCTCTCTGCCTACTTAGTTAGGAAGGACGCCTGTATCTTTGTGGTGACTGGGTGTATCGGTACACCATCCAAAGTGTAATTAATAACTTCACCATGCTCAAAATGATATTTAATGTCTGCTTTTAAAATGTTTACCCATCTACCAATAGGTGCCCTCCTTGGCAAGGCATTGGAAAACATCCTTGGTCTGTGGGGTACAGAGAGGAGGTAGTCATTAAAAAAATCCTACTAGACACTTATTGCACACAATGAATCCATGCAACGTATGTGACTTAAGTACATTTTTACTCCTGAACTTATTTAGGGTTGCCATAACAGGGATGAATACTTGGATTGAACAGGTGACATAACGTTGACATTATGGGGTATTGTATTGTGTGTAGGCCAGTGACACAATTTTAAATTTAGGCTGTAACACAGGGTTGTCAAACTCATTCCATGGAGGGCCTAGTGTCTGCTGTTTTTTTGTTTCTCCTTTCAGTTAAGACAACCAGGTGAGGGGAGTTCCTTACTAATCAGTGGTCTTATTTCATCAAGTACAAGGGAGGAGCAAAAACCCGCAGACACTCAGCCCTCCGTGGAATGAGTTTGACACGTGCTTTAACAAAATGTGTAAAAAGTCACGGGGTGTGAATACTTTCTGAAGGCTCTGTGTGTGTATATTAATCTATGTATGTGTGTGAATATGTATATATTAATGTGTGAATATGTATATATTAATGTGTGAATATGTATATATTAATGTGTGAATATGTATATATTAATATGTGTTATATATATATATATATATAACACATATTAATATATACATATTCACACATTAATATATACATATTCACACATTAATATATACATATTCACACATTAATATATACATATTCACACACATACATAGATTAATATACACACACAGAGCCTTCAGAAAGTATTCACACCCCGTGACTTTTTACACATTTTGTTAAAGCACGTGTCAAACTCATTCCACGGAGGGCTGAGTGTCTGCGGGTTTTTGCTCCTCCCTTGTACTTGATGAAATAAGACCACTGATTAGTAAGGAACTCCCCTCACCTGGTTGTCTTAACTGAAAGGAGAAACAAAAAAACAGCAGACACTAGGCCCTCCATGGAATGAGTTTGACAACCCTGTGTTACAGCCTAAATTTAAAATTGTGTCACTGGCCTACACACAATACAATACCCCATAATGTCAACGTTATGTCACCTGTTCAATCCAAGTATTCATCCCTGTTATGGCAACCCTAAATAAGTTCAGGAGTAAAAATGTACTTAAGTCACATACGTTGCATGGATTCATTGTGTGCAATAAGTGTCTAGTAGGATTTTTTTAATGACTACCTCCTCTCTGTACCCCACAGACCAAGGATGTTTTCCAATGCCTTGCCAAGGAGGGCACCTATTGGTAGATGGGTAAACATTTTAAAAGCAGACATTAAATATCATTTTGAGCATGGTGAAGTTATTAATTACACTTTGGATGGTGTACCGATACACCCAGTCACCACAAAGATACAGGCGTCCTTCCTAACTAAGTAGGCAGAGAGGAAGGAAACCGCTCAGGGATTTCACCATGGGGCCAATGGTGACTTTAAAACAGTTCGTTTAATGGCTGTGAAAGAAGAACTGAGGATGGGTCAACATTAGTTACTCCACAATACTAACCTAAATGAGAGGGAGAATAGAAGGAAGCCTGTGCAGAATAAAAATATTCCAAAACATGCATCCTGTTTGCAGTCAGGCACTAAAGTAAAACTGCTGCAAACAAATGAACTTTGTCTTGAATACAAAACATCATGTTTGGGGTAAATCCAACACAGCACATCACTCGGTACCACTATTCATACACTAAACAAAAACAAACGCAACATGTAAAGTGTTGGTCCCATGTTTCATGAGCTGAAATAAAAGATCTCAATGTGGTGTACAAATTTGTTTAAATCCCTTTTAGTAAACATTTCTCCTTTGCCAAGATAATCCATCCACATGACAGGTGTTGCATGTCAAGAAGCATGATCATTACACAGGTGCACCTTGTGCTGGGGATAATAAAATGCCACTCTAAAATGTGGTTTGGTCACAACACAATGCCACAGATGTCTCAAGTTGAGGGAGAGTGCAATTGGCATGCTGACTGCAGGAATGTCCAACAGAGCTGTTGCCAGAGAATTTAATGTTCATATCTCTACCATAAGAGTGGTTTTCTGACGTCAATGTTGTGAACAGAGTGCCTGATGGTGGCAGTGGGGTTATGGAATGGGCAGGCATAACCTACAGACAACAAACACAATTGCATTTTATCGATGGCAATTTGAATGCAGAGATACCGTGATGAGATCCTAAGGCCTGTTGTCATGCCATTCAACAGCCGCCATCACCTCATGTTTCAGCATGATAATGCATGGCCCTATGTCGCAACGATCTGTACATAATTCCTGGAAGCTGAAAATGTCCCAGTTCTTCCATGGCCTGCATATTCACCAGACATGTCACCCATTGAGCATGTTTGGGATGCTCTGGATCGAAGTGTACGACAACGTGTTCCTGCCCCCACCAATATCCAGCAACTTCACACAGCCATTGATGAGGAGTGGCACAACATTCCATAGGCCACAATCAACAGCCAACTCTATTCAAAGGAGATGTTGCGCTGCATGAGGCAAATGGTCACACCAGACACTGACTGGTTTTCTGATCCACGCCGCTACCTATTTTTTTAGGTATCTATGACCAACAGATGCATATCTGTATTCCCAGTTGTGAAATCCATAGATGAGGGCCTAATGAATTTATTTCAAATGACTGATTTCCTTATATGAACTGTAAATCCATAATCTTTAAAATTGTTGCATGTTACATTTATATTTTTGTTCAGTATATTTTCAAGCATATTGTGGCTGAATTATGTTATGGGTATGCTTGTCATTGGCAACAACTAGGGATTTTTTTTAGGACAAAATAAAAACTGAATAGAGCTAAGCACAGACAAAATCCTAGAGGAAAACCTGTTTTAGTCTGCTTTCCAACAGATATTGGGAGACAAATTCACCTTTTAGCAGGACAATAACTTTAAACAAGGCTAAATATTCACTAGTTGCTTACCAAAATGATATTGAATGTTCCTGAGTAGCCTAGTTATATTTGACTTAAATTGCTTAAATCTATGGCAAGACTTGAAAATTAATACTTATGTAAATGAGATTTCTGTATTTCATTTTCAATACACTTGTAAAAATGTCTAAACATGTTTTCACTTTGTCCTTTTGGGGTGTTGTGTGTAGAATTTAATAAATGTTGAATTCAGGCTGTAACAAATGTGGAATAAATCAAGGGGTATGAATGAATACTTTCTGTATAAACACAGTGTACAAAACATTAGGAACACCTGCTCTTTAAATGACACTGACCAGGTGAATCCAGGTAAAAACTATGATCCATTATTGATGTCACTTGTTAAATCCACTTCAATCAGTGTAGATGAAGGGGAGAAGACAGGTTAAAGAAGGATTTAAGCCTTGATGCAATTGAGATAGATTGTGTATGTGTGCCATTCAGAGGGTGAATGGGCAAGACAAAATATTTAAGTGCCTCTGAACGGGGTATGGTAGTAGGTGCCGGGCTCACTGGTTTAAGTGTGTCAAGAACTGCAACGCTGCTGGGTTTTTCAAGCTCAACAATTTCCCTTGTGTATCAAGAATGGTCCACCACCCAAAGGACATCCAGCCAATTTGGCACAACTGTAGGAAGCATTGGAGTCAACATGGGCCAGCATCCCTGTGGAATGCTTACAACACCTTGTAGAGTCCATGCTCCAATGAATTGAGGCTGTTCTGAGAGCAAAAGGGGGTGCAACTCAATATTAGGAAAGTGTATATAGAAGTAGACTGTCAGTCAGAGTAAACACGCACAGAGATGGCTGCCTCAGTGGGGGCGACTGCTCGGCTCCGGTAGGACCCTCTTCCCTAGGGGAAGGTTGGAGGTGGCGTTGTCCAGGTCCCCCTGCTCCGAGAAGGCCCGCTTGAAGCCACGGCTGTGCCCGTTCACCACTCCTCCATGCTGCCACTTACAGAGGTCCCCATTCAGGATGTCCTGGATGTGCTGCACGATGAGGTTGATGGCCACTGAGAATGAGAGGCAGATTAATAAGAGGGATATGGAGAGAGAGAGAGGGATATGGAGAGAGTCTATAGGCTTCATCAGTGCTATAACTTACCCATGTTGTCAACTCCTCTAGGAATAATCACATCTGCATATTTCTTGGTCTGGGGAAAAATAACTCAATGTAAATTTGGTAGCTAATGCTTTCAAAAGACTGCATTTAGAACAGAATATACATGTGACAAATTAGTCACAGTGTTAAATGTGTCATTTTAAGTGTCCATAATTAGCCCTATTAATAAAGAATGAAGTGTCCATTATCTGTTATCATCGGTCTATGGTATCGGTGTGTGGCTCTGCTGGACATTTACAGGTAAACAGAACTCCTCGAAGGCTGGCTTGACGAACGTGGTGTACTGGTTAAGGATCTGCTCCAGGTCTCTGTCCCTCTTCATGTCCCGCAGAACTGCAGGTCAAAATCACAACCAGGTCAGGACCAAGACAACAACCACAACCAGGTCAGGACCAAGACAACAACCACAACCAGGTCAGGACCAAGACAACAACCACAACCA
>NW_019950619.1:0-7813 GCF_002910315.2 Salvelinus sp. IW2-2015 | reverse complement strand
GGCAGCAATCATGCTGTGGGGATGTTTTTCAGAAGCGGGACTGGGAGACCAGTCAGGATCGAGAGAAAGATGATGGAGCAAAGTATAGAGAGTTCTTGATGAAACCTGCTCCAGAGCACTCCAGACTGGGGGTGCGAAGAATTCAGCTTCCAACAGGACACCATGACCCTAAGCACAGAGCCAATACAACGCAGGAGTGCTTTGGGAAGCAGTCTGCGCTGAATGTCCTTGAGGTGGCCCAGCCAGGAGCCCCGGACTTGAACCCGGATCGTAAATATCTCTGGAGAGTCCTGACATAGCTGTGCAGCGAACCTGCCCCATCCAACCTGACAGAGCGTGAGAGGATCTGCCGAGAAGATGGGAAAAACTCCCAAGATAACAGGTGCTGCCAAGATTGTAGCGTCACAGCCGCGAAGACTCGAGGCTGTGATAATCGCAGACGCAAAGATGCTTCAACAAAAGTTACTGAATTAAAGGGTCTGAATACTGTTAAGTAAGATTTGATATTTGATATTTGTATTTTTTCCAACATCATTTCTAAAAACTGTTTTTGCCCCTGTTGTATTATGTGGTATTGTGTGTTAGATTGATGAGAAAAAATACAGTAATTTAATCAATTTTAGAAGTAAGCGTGGTACGTAACATAAATGTGGAAAAAGTAAGGCGCGCGTGCTTTAAATAGTTTCCGAATGCACTAGTATACAGGTACATACAACGACCAGACACGACAGCACCATTCCCCTAAGTGTGGCCGGTATCTTGTTGGCCTGAGTTGTCATCACAGGACATCCCTGTTGTCTTATACAGTCAGGAGGCTAGATTCCTTCTGCACCTGAGGATAGGCTAGGGTGGCAATATTCTCTGTAGTGGCCAATTAACCAAAGCCCAAGTCAGATCACCACATGTACTATAGGTGGGTAAGGGCTGTTGAAGGTTGTGTTGGGAAATTGGGCATCTGCCAAATATGCAGTGGACTTTACTGGTAGGAGATCAGGAAGTACGGGTGATGAGTCAATGTGAAGGCTGAGTCAGCAGGAGAGGGTTTAAAACACAGATGTCTTTTATGGAGCAGGATGTTGTACTGCAAACGTATTACTTCCTGCCTCTCAAGATCATAAGTAAAACAGGACAGGTCAGCCTGGTGTGTGGGTGTGTGTGTGTGTGTGTGTGTGTTGTGTGTCGTGTGGTGTGTGTGTCGTGTGTGCTGTGTGTGTGTGTGTCGTGTGTGTGTGTGTGTGTGTGGTGTTGTGTGTGTGGTGTGTGTGGTGTGACCCCCACGAGGATATATCCACTCTTCCCAAAGCACTTAGTGTGTTCATTTATCATTCTGTGGTTAATGCAGGGGTTGTCTAGGAGACTGCTGATGTGTCCTGCCTCGTTAAGCGTCGACATCAACGATACATTGGCATTCTGAAGTATCTCAGTACCCCTTCCCTTTTTTCCACATTTTGTTATCGACTCAGGCTCCTTATTCTAAAATTGATTACATTATATTTTATTCGCATCAATCTACACACAATACCCCATAATTACAAAGCGAAAACATGTTTTTAGACATTTTTGCACACATATTAAAAATAAAAAACAGAAATACCTTATTTACATAAGTATTCAGACCCTTTGCTATGAGACTCAAAATTGATGTCAGGTACATCCTGTTTCCATTGCTCATCCTTGAGATGTTTCTACAACTTGATTGGAGTCCACCTATGGTAAATTCAATTGATTGGATATGATTTCAAAAGGCACAGACCCGTCCATATAAGGTCCCATAGTTGACAGTGCATGTCAGAGCACAAACCAAGCCATGAGGTCGAAGGAATTGTCCATAAAGCTCAGAGACAGAATTGTGTCGAGGCACAGATCTGGGGAATGATACCAAAACAATTCTGCAGCATTGAAGGTCCCCAAGAACACAATGGCCTCCATCATTCTTAAATGGAAGAAGTTTGGAACCACCAAGAATCTTCCTAGACCTGGCCGCCCATCCAAACTGAGCAATCGGGGGAGAAAGGCCTTGGTCGGGGAGGTGACCACGAACCCGATGGTCACTCTGACAGAGCTCCAGAGTTCCTCTGTGGAGATGGGAGAACCTTCTAGAAGGACAACCATCTCTGCAGCACTCCACCAATCAGGCCTTTATGGTAGAGCGGCCAGATGGAAGCCACTCCTCAGTAAAAGGCACATGACAGCCTGCTTGGAGTTTGCCAAAAGGCACCTGAAGGACTGTCAGACCATCAGAAACAAGATTCACTGGTCTGATGAAACCAAGATTGAACTATTTGGCCTGAATGCCAAGCATCACGTCTAGAGGAAACCTGGCACCATCCCTACGGTGAAGCATGGTGGTGGCAGCATCATGCTGTGGGGATGTTTTTCAGAAGCAGGGACTGGGAGACCAGTCAGGATCGAGAGAAAGATGAATGGAGCAAAGTATAGAGAGATTCTTGATGAAAACCTGCTCCAGAGCACTCAGACTGGGGGTGCGAAGATTCAGCTTCCAACAGGACACCATGACCCTAAGCACAGAGCCAATACAACGCAGGAGTGGCTTTGGGACAAGTCTCTGAATGTCCTTGAGTGGCCCAGCCAGAGCCCGGACTTGAACCCGATCTAAATATCTCTGGAGAGTCCTGAACATAGCTGTGCAGCGAACCTCCCCATCCAACCTGACAGAGCTTGAGAGGATCTGCAGAGAAGAATGGGAAAAACTCCCCAAATACAGGTCTGCCAAGATTGTAGCGTCACACCCAAGAAGACTCGAGGCTGTAATCGCAACCAAAGATGCTTCAACAAAGTACTGAATAAAGGGTCTGAATACTTAAGTAAATTTGATATTTGATATTTGTATTTTTTCCAAACATTTCTAAAAACCTGTTTTTGCTTTGTCATTATGTGGTATTGTGTGGGTAGATGGATGAGAAAAAAATAGTATTTAATCAATTTTAGGAATAAGGCTGATAACGGTAAACAAAATGTGGAAGAAAGTCAAGGGGTCTAAAATAGTCCGGGAATGCACTGTATACATACATACACACAACACACGCAATTCCCTACGTGTCCGTATCTGTGGCCTGAGTTGTCATCACACACCCCTGTGTCTTTACATCAGAGAGCATGATTCCTCTGCACTGATAGGCTAGGTGGAATTATTCTCTAATATGGCCATACACACCAGTCAGATCACCCAAGTACATAGGGGGTAAGGCTGTAAGGTTGGTTGGAATTGGGGCAATCTGTAAATATGCAGTGGACCTTTACTGTAGGGGAGATTCAGGAAGTAGGTGGATAGTCAATGTGAAGGCTAGTCACAGAGCAGGGTTAACAACACAGATGTCTTTATGGAGCAGGATGTTGTAACTGAAATCGTATTACTTTGCCTCCAGATCAATATAGTGAAAACAGTACGTTCAGCCCTTGTGTGTGTGTGTGTGGTGTGGTGTGTGTGTGTTTGGTTGTGTGTTGTGTGTGTGTGTGTGTGGTGTGTGTGTGTGTGTGTGTGTGTGTGTGTGTGGTGTGTGTGTGTGTGTGTGTGTGGTGTGTGTGACTGTGGTGTTACCAACACGAGATATATCCACTCTCCAAGCACCTTATGGGTTCATTTATCTCTGTGTTAATGAGGGGCTATGTTAGGGACAGTGTGAGTGTCTGCCATTAACTCACCCAACATACTTGCATTCTGAAGTATTCACAGACTGCCCCACAACATCACCAATTTTTCCACATTATTGTTATGCTTACAAATAAGTTCAACACAAGTTATTTACACCCACTAAAATTGATTACAATAATTTTTTCGCATCAACTAAACAAGGCTACACAAGATACCCACGACAAACCATAATTACAAAGGGCGAAAACATGTTTTTAGGACCATTTTTTTTGCGCACACAAACATCAGTAAAGCCTATTAAACAAAAAAAAAAACAGAGAATAACCTTATTTATACAACATGTAGTATTCAGACCCTATTGCTATGAGAACCTCAACAATTGATGTTGTGCGAGGTACTATCCTGTGTCCATTGCTGCATACTTGAATGTTTCTACAACTTGGATTGGAAGTCACCTACTGGTAAATTCAATTGATTGGATATGATTTCAAAAGGCACAGACCCGTCCATATAAGGTCCCATAGTATGACAGTGGCATGTCAGAGCACAAACCAACGCATGAGTCGAAGGAATTGTCCATAAAGGCTCAGAGACAGGAATTGTGTCGAGGCACAGATCTGGGGGATGATACCAAAACAGATTCTGCAGCCATTGAAGGTCCCAAGACACACCATGGCCTCCATCATCTTAAATGGAAGAAGTTTGGAACACCAAGAATCTTCCTAGACGCTGGCCGCTATCCACCAAATGAGCAATTTCGGGGGAGAAAGGCCTTGGTCGGGAGGTGACCACGAACCCATGGGTACTCTGAAGAGCTCCAGAGTTCCTCTGTGGAGATTGGGAGACTTCTAAAGAGGACAACCTCTTTGCAGCACTCCACCAATCAGGCCTTTATGGTAGACGCGGGCCAGATGGAGAGCCACCCTCCGTAAAAAGGCCATGACAGCCTGCTTGGAGTTTGCCAAAAGGCAGACCTGAAGGCTGTAGACCATCAGAAAAGATTCACTGGGTCTGATGAAACCAAGATTGAACTATTTGGCCTGAATGCCAAGCATCACGTCTAGAGAAACCTGGCACCATCCCTACGGGAAGCATGGTGGTGGCAGCCATCATCTGTGGGGATGTTTTTTCAGAAGCAGGGACTGGGAGACCAGTCAGGATCGAGAGAAAGATGATGGAGCAAGGTATAGAGAGATTCTTGATGAAAAACCTGCTCCAGAGCACTCAGACTGGGGGTGGAAGATTCAGCTTCCAACAGGACCACCATGACCCTAAGCACAGAGCGCAATACAACGCAGGAGTGGCTTTGGGACAAGTCTCGTGAATGTCCTTGAGTGGCCCAGCCAGAGCCCGGACTTGAACCCGATCTAAAATATCTCTGGAGAGTCCTGAACATAGCTGTGCAGCGAACCTCCCCATCCAACCTGACAGAGCTTGAGAGGATCTGCAGAGGAAGAATGGGAAAAACTCCCCAAGATATCAGGTCTGCCAAGATTGTAGCGTCACACCAAGAAGACTCGAGGCTGTAATCGCAACCAAAGATGCTTCAAACAAAGTACTGAATAAGGGTCTGAAATACTTAAGTAAATTTGATATTTGATATTTGTATTTTTTCCAAACATTTCTAAAAACCTGTTTTTGCTTTGTCATTATGTGGTATTGTGTGTAGATTGATGAGAAAAATATATTAATCATTTTTAGAATAAGGCTGTAACGTAAACAATGTGGAAAAAGTCAAGGGGTCTATAGTTTTCCGAATGCACTGTATACATACATACACACACAACACACACACATTCCCTAATGTGTCCTATCTGTGGCCTGAAGTTGTCATCACACACCCTGTTGTCTTACATCAGAGAGCATGATTCCTTCTGCTGACTGATAGGCTAGGTGTGAATATCTCTATATGGCAAATACCAACCCAGTCGAGATCACCACAAGTACATAAGGGGTAAGGGCTGTAAGGTTGGTTGGGAATTGGGCAATCTGTCAATATGCAGTGGACCTTTACTGTAGGCGGAGATCAGGAAGTAGGGTGATGAGTCAATGTGAAGGCCTGAGTCACAGGAGAGGGTTTAAAACACAGATGTCTTTATGGGAGCAGGATGTTTGTACTGCAAACGTTATTACTTCTGCCCAAGATCATAAGTAAAACAGACAGTCAGACCTGTGTGGTGTGTGTGTGTGTGTGTGTGTGTGTGTTGTGTGTGTGTGTGTGTGTGTGTGTGTGTGTGTGTGTGTGTGTGTGTGTGTGTGTGTGTGTGTGGTGTGTGTGTGTGTGTGTGTGTGTGTGACCAACACGAGGATATATCCACTCTCCAAGCACTTATGTTCATTTATCTCTGTGGTTCATGAGGGCTTGTTAGGAGACTGTGAGTGTCTGCCCATTTAACTCACTACACATACATTGCATTCTGAAGTATTCAGTACCCCTTCCCTTTTTTCACATTTTGTTATGTTACAGGCTTATTCTAACAACTTGATTAACATTATATGTTTATTCGCATCAACTCTACACACGAATACCCCATAATTACAAAGCGAAAACATGTTTTTAGACATTTTGCAACACATATTAAAAAAAAAACAGGAATCACTCTTATTTTACATAAGTATTCAGACCCTTTGCTATGAGAACTCAAAATTGATGTCAGGTACATCTCTGTTTCCATTGCTCAATTCCTTGAGATGTTTTCTACAACTTGATTGAGTCCACCTATGGTAATTCAATTGATTGGATATGATTTCAAAAGGCACAGACCGTCATATAAGGTCCCATAGTTGACAGTGCCAGTGGTCAGAGCACAAACCAAGCCATGAGGTCGAAGGAATTGTCCATAAAGCTCAGAGACAGAATTGTGTCGAGGCAGCAGATCTGGGAATGATACCAAAACAATTCTGCAGCATTGAGGTCCCCAAGAACACAATGGCCTCCATCATTCTTTAAATGGAAGAAGTTTTGGACCACCAACACAGAATCTCTCCGAGAAGCCTTGGCCGCCCCATCCAAACTGAAGCAATCGGGGAGAAAGGCCTTGGTCGGGGGAGGTGACCACGAAACCCGATGGTCACTCTGACAGAGCTTCCAGAGGTTCCATACTGTGTGAATGGGAGAACTTCAGAAGACAACCACTCTGCAGCACTCCACCAATCAGGCCTTTTTTAGAGCGGCCCATGGGAAGACCACTCCTACCAGTAAAGGCACATGTGAGCAGCCTGCTTGGAGTTTGCCAAACAGGCACCTGAAGGACTGGTCAGACCATCTAGAAACAAGAGTTCACTGGTCTGATGAAACCAGATTTGCTATTTGGGCCTGTGAATGCCAAGCATCACGTCCTAGAGGAAACTGGCACCATCCCTACGGTGAAGCAAGGGTGTGCAGCTATCTATGCTGTGGGAGTTTTTCCAGGAAGCAGGGACCTGGGCAGACCAGTCAGGATCACCAGAGAAAGAAAGTGAATGGAGCAAGTATAGAGGAGATTCTTGATGAACAACCCTGCTCCAGAGCATCAGACTGGGGGTGCGAAGGAAGATTCAGCTTCCAAACAGTGACCACCAGTGACCGCTAAGCACCTAGAGCCAATACAACGCAGGAGTGGGTCTTTGGGACAAGTCTCTGAACATGTCTTTGAGTGGCCCAGCCAGAGCCCGGACTTGAACCCGACTCTAAGATATTCGTCTGGAGAGTCCTGAACATGCTGTGGCACGGAACCTCCCCATACCAACCTGACAGAGCTTGAGAGGGATCTTGGCTAGAGAAGAAGGGAAAAACTTCCCCATATACAGGTCTGCCAAGAATTGTAGCGTCACAGCTCCAAAAGAGACTCGAGGCGTGAATCGCCAAACCCAGAAGATTGCTTCAACAAAGTACTGATAAAGGGTCTGAATTACTGTGAAGTAAATTTGATTAATTTGATGTATTTGTATTTTTTCCAAATCATTTCTAAAGAACCTGTTTTTGCTTGTCATTATGTGGTATTGTGTGTAGATTGATGGAGAAGAAAAAATCATATTTATATCAATTTTGAATAGGGCTGGTAACGTAACAAACTGGGAAAAAGTTCAAGGGCTCTAAATAGTTTCCGATATTGCACTGTATACTACTACAGACACAAATCACACACACATTCGCCTAAGTGTCCGATCTGTGGCACTGGAGTTTGTCATCTACCGACCCTGTTGTCTGTACCTCAGAGA
>NW_019950618.1:7184-7815 GCF_002910315.2 Salvelinus sp. IW2-2015 | reverse complement strand
CTTGTTTTAAGTCCTGCCTCAACATCTCAAATTGGGATTAGGTCTGGACTTTGACAAGGCCATTTCAAAACTTAAAATGTGTTGACCATTTTCATGTCGACTTGATTGTGTGTTTTGGATCGTCWTGCTGCATGACTCAGCTGAGCTTCAGCTCACAGACAGATAGCCTGACATTTTCCTGTAGAATTCTCTGATACAGACCAGAATTCATGGTTCCTTCTATTAAGGCAAGTTGTCCGGGTYCTGAGGCAGCAAAGCATCCCCAAACCATCACACTACCACCACCRTGCTTCAGCGTTGGTAGGAGGTTCTTACTGTGGAATGCAGTGTTTGGTTTTCGCCAGACATAATGGAACCCATYTCATCCAAAAAGTTAACTCAAGTTTCCCAAAAAGCACCTGGATGATCATCAAGASTCCTAGAAGAATGTTCTATGGACAGATGAGACAAAAGTATAACYTTTTGAACGACATGGAAATATTAAATAGACATCAATAACATATAAATGCTAATAGACAGTGTGTAAAATGTTGCTAATGGGTGGATGATACTAAAGAGGGCAGAAAGCACTGACAACATGGGGCGTCTGACTGCCCAGTAGCTATGCACGGAGTCACGTGACCCTACATCT
>NW_019950618.1:0-1727 GCF_002910315.2 Salvelinus sp. IW2-2015 | reverse complement strand
ACCAACTGACATCTCAGATCAACGAGATGTGCCTGGTGGTGCAGAGGGGTGGGGGGTGTGGAGAAGGTGTGGGGGGGTGAGAAGGGTGTGAGGCGGGGTGCCAGAGGGGTGGCGAGGCAAGTAGACAGTTGCTGTGCCAGCTGTGGATCTGTCCTGGTTAGGCTCGGGATCCACAAGTTCACTGGAAATACCCCTAACTGCCATTCATGCATAGCATAGACTCTGACCCACGTTTTAAAATAACCCTTAAAGAGATTCTCCAGTACTTTTGTTTACTTTTTTAGCAAATAGTCCTGAAAGCAGGCTCCCGGGCCAAAAGTGGTCCCCAAAAATATAATAATAAAAACTATACTTGAGGGATGGAGGTAGATGATATCCTGTTCTGTGAAGTCCTTTGATTGGGCCGTTTCAGCCAATCAGCGAGGACCAATCAGCAGTAGGACCCAGGCCACTGCAGGCCAGGGTTCCATTGCTGGCCGCGGCTTCACACATGCAGGCTCTCGATTGGACAACAACACGATGACACCTGCAGAGGAAAAGAGAGCCACATGTAACCCGAATCGTAGTTAAAGTGCCTGTTTTAGTCTATATAAAATCATGCTTCACTTTTGCATCAATGCAGACAATCCTTGTTTGGATGCCTGATCAAGGCATCCTGACTGCCTATCCCAACTACATGCCGTGGAACAGTGACCATGGGTGTCTCCAGCCCTATTGGAGAAACACAGAGGAAAGCCATGGACATCCACCAGAAACCAGAAACAACAGAGCAGTGTTCCTCATTACATCTGTCCGTCCAAAATGGCATCCTTTTTCCTATGTAGTGCACTACTTTTTGACCAGGGCCCGTAAGTCTTTAGTCAAAAGTTAGTTCTGCACTCCCCACCATCCTTTAGGAATGGCACATGATAGGTCACAGTGCGCAGACCGCTGAACCAGGGTGTCTGTAGTGACGCCTCTAGCACTGAGATGCAGTGCATCAGACCGCTGAACCAGGGTGTCTGTAGTGACGCCTCTAGCACTGAGATGCAGTGCCTCAGACCGCTGAACCAGGGTGTCTGTAGTGACCCCTCTAGCACTGAGATGCAGTGCCTCAGACCGCTGCGCCACTCGGGAGCCCCAGTGTGTAGCGGGTGCAGTGTTGATTATTTATGATAATATGCCATGTCAAATATCAAATTTTGTTTATTTATTAGGTCATTACACTAATCTATTTTTCTCCCCCCAAAACGTCCTCAGCTATCACATTCATGCGTGTGAAAAGAAGGACTTGACAGCATCTCAAAGGATTTCGATTTCGGGGAAAATGAGCAGTTTATTATCTTATCATCTTGTTCTGTAGAGTAAGAGCAGAAAGCTAATCAGAGGAAAGATGGTGAGAAGACAGTGCTTTCAGAAAGTGTTCACACCCCTTTACTTTTTCCACATTTTGTTGTGTTACAGCTTGAATTTAAAATTGATTCAATTGAGATTTTGTGTCACTGATCTACACACAATACCCCRTAATGTAAAAGTAAAATGTTGTTTATAGAAAATGTTAGAWATTAATAAAAAATGTAATGCTGAAATGTCTTGATTCAATAATCCCTTTGTTATGACAAGCCTAAATAAATTCTGGAGTAAAAATGTGCTTAACAAATTGCAAAAAAGTTGCTTGGACTCAATCCGTGTTCAATAATAGTGGTTAACATAATGACTACCACATGTCTGTACCCCACACATACAAT
>NW_019950617.1:8971-13182 GCF_002910315.2 Salvelinus sp. IW2-2015 | reverse complement strand
TGCAGGTTTTATGCTGAAAGTATGAACCTACAGCACATCTCACACTCTAATGAGACAAAGACAGTCTGAATATGGACTCCAGCCACATCTCACACTCTAATGAGACAAAGACAGTCTAAATATGGACCTACAGCCACATCTCACACTCTGATGAGACAAAGACAGTCTGAAATATGGACCTACAGCCACATCTCACACTCTAATGAGACAAAGACAGTCTGAAATATGACCTACAGCCACATCTCACACTCTAATGAGACAAAGAGCAGTCTGAATATGGACCTACAGCCACATCTCACACTCTGAGAGCAAAGACAGTCTAAAATATGACCACAGCCACATCTCACACTCTAATGAGACAAAGACAGTCTGAAATATGGACCTACAGCCACATCTCACACTCTCAAGACACAAGACAGTCTGAATATGAACTACAGCCAAATCTCACTCTATGAGACAAAGACAGTCTGAAATATGGACCTACCAGCCACATCTCACACTCTGAGACAAAGACAGTCTGAATATGGACCTACAGCCACATCTCACACTCTGAGACAAAGACAGTCTGAAATATGAACCTACAGCACATCTCACACTCTATGAGACAAAGACAGTCTGAAATATGAACCTACAGCCACATCTCACACTCTGAGAGAGACAAAGACAGTCTGAAATATGGACCTACCCACATCTCACACTCTAATGAGCAAAGACAGTCTGAAATATGGACCTACAGCCACATCTCACACTCTATGGACAAAGACAGTCTGAAATATGACCTACAGCCCATCTCACACTCTGAAGACAAAGACAGTCTGAATATGACCTACAGCCACATCTCACACTCTATGAGACAAGAGACAGTCTGAAATATGACCTACAGCCATCTCACACTCTGATGAGCAAAGCAGTCTGAAATATGGACCACACGCCACATCACACACTTCTGAGACAAAGAACAGTCTGAAATTGACCTACAGCCACATCTCACACTCTAATGAGACAAAGACAGTCTGAAATATGGACCTACAGCACATCTCACACTCTAATGAGACAAAGACAGTCTGAAATATGGACCTACAGCCACATCTCACACTCTAATGAGACAAAGACAGTCTGAATATGACCTACAGCACATCTCACACTCTGAGGACAAAGACAGTCTGAAATATGACCTACAGCACATCTCACACTCTAATGAGACAAAGACAGTCTGAAATATGGACCTCCAGCCACATCTCACACTCTGATGAGACAAAGACAGTCTGAAATATGACCTACAGCCACATCTCACACTCTGAGACAAACGACAGTCTGAAATATGGACCTACAGCCACATCTCACACTATGAGACAAAGACAGTCTGAAATATGGACCTACAGCCACATCTCACACTCTAATGAGACAAAGACAGTCTGAAATATGGACCTACAGCCACATCTCACACTCTATATGAGACAAAGACAGAAATATGTTCAAGTACCTGAAGGAAAAAGGCAGCCACACAGAGAAATAATCAGTTCCCTCCTGGCATTTAAAGGTAATTGTAACATCCAGCTGACCTGCTCTAATGACCACTGAGGGTGTGGGTCTAACAGGGGCCTTAGACACCTGGGTCTATGTCTGATTAAGCTGAGAGAACACACAGAGGGACTAACTCATTAGTGTGGAGCAGGAGGAAGAGTGGTGAGGACCAGAGAGGAGAGCGAGAGAAGCTAGAGAAGAGAGAGAGAGAGAGAGAGAGAGAGAGAGACAGAAGAGATGAGAGAGAGACAGAGAGAAGAGAGAGAGAGAGAGAGAGAGAGACAGAGAAGACAGAGTGAGAGAGAAGACAACAGAGAGACAGAGACAGAAAGAAAGAGACGAGAGTGTGGTGAGAGACAGAGAGAGAGGCGAGACGAGCGAGACAGAGAGACAGAGAGTTAGAGAGAGAGACACAGAGAGACAGAGACAGAGAGACAAGGACAGAGAGAGGAAAGAGAGGAGTGTGTTGTGTGTGCTAATGATAACCTCTACAGTACCCTTCCGTACTGGGCAGCCCCCCTGAAGCTCACATCTGAGACCAATTACTGGATGATGCACAAATCACATATCTACTGCGTACCTTCCTAATCGGCTGCCACCAAACCAGCCCCTGTGACACACATCAGATGTCCTGTATGTTTTAAAGCAATCAGTGTGATATGTATAGGTGTGATATTGATATGTATAGGGTGTGATATGTGATATGTATAGGTGTGATATGTATAGGTGTGATATGTGATTGTATAGATGGTTGGATATGTGATATGTATAATGGTGTGATATTGAATGTATAGGTTGTGGATGTGATATGTATAGGTGTATTATGTGATATGTATATAGGTGTGATATTGTGATATGTATAGGTGTGTATTGAATTATAGGTGATATCTGTTTAAGGTGTGATAAATGAGTATATTGGCTATGGTGTGTATTGATTTGTATAGTATATGTGATATATTGTGGATATGGACTCATGGGGTGATATTGTGATAATGTGATAGGATGTGATAATGCTCTATGTGTGATATGTGATATGTAATAGGTGTTGACTATGATGATTTTTGGTGTGATATGTGATATGTATGGTGTGGTATGTGATATGTTCTAGTGTGATATGTGATTATGTATAGGGTGTGATACTTGAGTTGTATAGTGTGATACTAGTGATATGTATATTTGCAACACTTACTCCACTGTTATAAGGTTTCAACTTACAAGGCCATCCCAAAATACGTTTTTTGACATGGGCTCTGCATCTAAGCCACTTCCTGCCCCATGATTGAATGATTGACTGACTGATCCCTATCTGTCTGTTTCAGGGGAACAACTTCCGTCGTGAGTACATCGCCACCCAAGGCCCTCTCCCCGGAACCAAGGACGACTTCTGGAGGATGGTGTGGGAGCACAACGTATACAACATCGTCATGGTGACGCAGTGTGTRGAGAAGGGACGGGTGAGTCGGAGATTGGGGGGGAAGGGGGGCATGACAGATGTGTTTCCATAGTGACTCAGAGAAATAAATAGTTCCTATAGAACCCTGATAATGGTCAGTAATCTAAATCATTGAGTACTTGACATATGGCTTTACTGGATTAACCGTCCTCATTCACATCGACGGGGCTGAAGTGGAGCTGGTCGAGAGTTTCAGTTCCTTGGTGGCCACATCACCAACAAACTATCATGGTCCAAACACACCAAGAAAGTCGTGAAGAGGGCAGGACAACGCCTCTTTACATTTACATTTACATTTAAGTCATTTAGCAGACGCTCTTATCCAGAGCGACTTACAAATTCCCCCTCAGGAGACTGAAAAGATTTGGCATGGGTTCCCAGACCCTCAAAAAGTAATACAGCTGCACCATCGAGAGCATCCTCACCGGTTACATCACCGCCTGATATGGCAACTGCTCGGCCTCCGACCGTAAGACCCTACAGAGGGTAGTGAGTACGGCCCAGTACATCACTGGGGCCATTCTTCCTGCCATCCAGGACCTCTATACCAGGCGGTGTCAGAGAAAGCCCCAAAAAATTGTCAAAGACTCCAGCCACCCTAGTCATAGACTGTTCTCTCTGCTACCGCACGGGAAGCGGTACCAGAGCGCCAAGTCTTGGTCCAAAAGGCTCCTTAACAGCTTCCACCCCCAAGCCATAAGACTGCTGAACATGAACATTTCATAATGGCACAGACTATTTGTATTGACACCCCCCCCCTTGATTTGATTAGACATAAAAGTCTGATATTATTGGACTTTACTTTGAGTGGGCATTTTGGATGGATAGGAGGGATGAATGGGGAATGATGATGGATGGCGACGAAAAGAACCGACACATAATACATGAACAAACATTCAATAAATAACTCAATCCCTTAATCAACCAGTCAGTAGTCTGTCAACAAATCAAGAGATGTAAGGTCTAACGTGGTCATTGTTGTCCCTGTCCAGGTGAAGTGTGACCACTACTGGCGGCTGACCGAGCCTCTGTACTATGGAGACCTGGTGGTTCAAATGCTGTCTGAGTCTGTCCTGGCTGAATGGACAATCAGGGAGTTCAAGATCAGCTCTGTGAGTAACAATCACTCAGAACATCACTGAACAATCACCTCAGTAAAACACCCGTAAATCACTCAGTAACAATCACTCAGTAACAATCACCTCAGTAAATCACCTCAGTAAACAATCACTCA
>NW_019950617.1:0-7815 GCF_002910315.2 Salvelinus sp. IW2-2015 | reverse complement strand
CTCGCTCAGCGGAACAAACGTAAACTTGAGCTTTTTTTCAAATGATGATTTGAATGTCATGAGAAAACAGAGAAGTGGTCAAAGATTTTTTTTCTCGCAAACATCCTTTTTAAAATTTAAAACGGTAATCCTCGAAGTAATCATCAAGTTTTCAAAAGTTATCGATTACAATATTTTAGCTGAAACAGATTACAGTTACTGTTTTTTTGTAATCCCTACATGTAATCTGTTACTCCGCCAAACCCTGCGAGAACAGTCTAATGTATGACTGGATCAATTACTTAATGGGCCTCACTACATTTTCTCCAGTCACGTTGCTCGTCTTTTCTTTGACTCATGCTGCAAGGGGGAAAACTCTTTCTGATGAGAGGACGAACCCTCTGACTTCGCTAAGTTAAATCACACTGCATCGTTCCTGAGTTTTGAACACACACACACAAACAACACAACCTCCCATTCACACACGCCCTACACACACACACACACACACACACACACACACACACACACACACACACACGCCCCTACACCACACACGCCTACCACACCACCACGCCCCTACACACACACACACACACCAACACACACACACACCAACACACACAACCACACACACACACACACACACCACACACACACACACACATACACACACAACACACACACCACACACAACACACACACACACACACCACATACACACACGTCCGAGTGGCCCTTACACAACCTGCAGTGAACAACGTGGCGGATCCAGTGCTGGGGCTCTGTACTAAGTCCTGACGTCCGTCACAACTCGAGGTGAGGGACTGGGGGTCTCGGGGACCCCGTGTCTGGCCACACCGCTGTAGTGGAAGTGTCTCACACCCGAGGGTAAGCTGGACGACCTTCCTGAAGAGACACCAGATGAGGGATAATTCAGGACAGGAAATGCAGAGTATTTTCCCTCTTGGGAGCTCCCGAGTGGCGCAGCGGTCTAACGGTACTGCTATCTCAGGCAAGGAGGTGACACACAGTCCCTGCTTGCTAATCTAGCTGATCTCATCCTGGCCGATGATTGGAAGTTCCATAGGGCGCGCACAATTGCCCAGCTGTTGTTCCAGGTTTTCGGCCGGTCATAGCTGTCATCTTGTACACTAATCTCTTCTCTGACCACAAGTCAGAGACCACTATGATGACACACCAAATATGTTTGATGCATTGTGGGAAAAGAGCAGGAATAGGCTTTTGTAGGCCAATGGTATGACTGCTGTTGGCATCCAAAGATTATCCAACTTGAATAAACGCTTGGGGGTAAGGACGACAGCAGTTGTGTAGTCTACGGCCATACAGATATCACTTATTATTGATATCTACATAGCGTATTGATGTGAATCACACTGCTGCTCTCACATTTAGCTATTTGTGCTTTGCGGATTATGGTTGTTGTGGACGGCTGTTCACAAATCTAAATGTGTATTTGAACCCAATAATAGTTGAATTCAAGAAGTTTAAGATGTCTATCATTCATTGTTTTTGAAACCAGTGGACAGCCAGTTTAAAATGTGCTCTGGAAACAGCTGCATAGTGCGGATCCCAGCCTATTAAATAAAAGTGGGGATTATATTGCTCAATCTAATTCATGCTGATAAAAAATAATAATCCATATGCCTAATGGACACCTGCTCAAACTCACACACTTTGGATAGACTTAAAGGGGCAATATGTAGTTGCTACCTCCCTTTTTTGTATTTATAAATGTATATATAAATGTACCCATTGATTCTTGAAGAATATAACTTATAAATGCCTCATGAGTTTAGTTCAACTGTCACACTCCATCAGAACCCAAAATATAAGCTTGTTTTTCTCCAATGTTTGTAAACAACATGAATGTAAACAAACACTGTATAGCCTCATAACATGGTTAAAACAATCATTTTGATATCACGGATGGTCAGTCCTTGCATCTATAACTCTGTCTATTAATCTGAGAGTGGTTACATTTCTCCAGGCCCATCCCTCAGCTTTTTACCAAAGCAGATGTGGGGTGTCCATTTTGTTATTGTTTCATCTGTGGATTTGCCCTTTAAACAGCTGCATATTATCAATATATCAAAGTGTCACCAACTAAAAGGTCAACAACAGGCCTGTAGCAAACGCAGCATATGACATTCATTAATCACATGTAAATGGCACTTTTCAGTAGTGCTCAAARCATGCCAATYCATGAGCGCAGYATTYATTTTTCAAATCAATGAGCCTAATCAGTCCYCCATGAAAAATCATCAACGRCAGAGTAGKGCTGGCTAATAAGTCCTTMGTTYTGATCGATAAGCAGGACGTTTGCCACTTCCTCTGTCCTTTCAGACCTTAGTTACTTTTCACAATGAGGGAATGTTTGGCCTCAGGTTAAACAACTAGGCTGATCTATACTTCCTATATTTGCCAAGTTCAATTCCTGAAGACGCAAGGGGTAAACATTTATTGGAATGACTTGGAATTCTGATAGACTTTGGCTTTTAAATGTAATGACCTGGCTGATGGTAACTGGACCACCTTCAGCTTAGTATGACAGAAAATGAGATGAACCGGCAGATGGTGTATGGACCACCTCGGCTCTATATAGACAGAAATGAGAATGAACTGGTTGATGGTCTTACCAGGAAGGAGCAGTAAGTAGGGTGTTTTTTCTGCCAGAGGCAGTCCATTACTCGACGTGTGATCTTTCTCCGGCGGGTATGCGCGTCTCAGCTACAGGATTCTGCATTCATCACTGTTGGGACGTTCTAGGCCTCGCGTGAACTCCTGACCCTGACCAGCTTCCTTTTAGTACCAGATGTTAGTGTGTGCCGTCAAAGTGAGAGAGACTCTGTCAGTACTGGTGTAACTCGTGTTTTCAGTGGAGGCCGTTGGTGTACTTGTTTTCAGTCGAGGACGTGGTGTCCTGTTGTTTCGTGAGGCAACCCAATCCAGCTGGACGTATTTTGCTGCAGCATCCTGATGATGATCGTTTGATTGATCGTCATCATTTATCTTATGTGTGTGTGTGTGTGTGTGTGTGTGTGTGTGTGTGTGGTGTGTGTGGTGTGTGGTGTTGTTGTGTGTGTGTGTGTGTGTGTGTGTGTGTGTGTGTGTGTGGCTGTGTTGTGTGTGTGTGTGTGGTGTGTGTGTGTCAAAGGAGAAATCTTCAATCAGGATGGTAGCCTGTGTAGGCACCCAATTTCAATTAAATACACCATATCAAATATTTTTAATAGATTAACGCAAGTGTATAATACATGGATCTCAATTGCGTAAATGTTGTGTAAATTATCAATCACTTTCTCTTCTTCCTCTTCCCTTTTCTCTTGCTTATCTCTCTCCGCCTATCTCCTCAGTTGGTGGAGTGGGTCGTACAGGGACGTTCATGGTTCTGGACCGGGTCTTCAACAGCTTGGACAGCCATAGGAACAGTGGATGTCTATCGGCTGTGTGTTTGACCTCCGCTGCACCGCTCATAATGGTGCAAACGAGGTAAACGATAGCAACGAATAAAGTCGCAATTCATTCACAGAACGTTTCCATGAGTTGTACATTTGATGAGTATATGATGTCACTTTTAGCCAGTGATCGCCAGTGGTAAATATATAGCCGTGAATAATATATAGCCAGTGATAATATATAGCAAAGTGATTAATATATAGCCAGTTGATGCCCAGTGATAATAATATAGCAGTGATATATATAGCCAGTGGAATAATATATAGCAGTGATAATTATATACGCCAGTGAAAATATATAGCCATGATAATATTTAGCCAGTGATAATATATAGCCAGTGATGCCCAGTGATCAATATATTAGCAGTGATAATATATAGCCAGTGATAATATATAGCCAGTTGATAATATATAGCCAGTGGATGCCCAGTGATAATATAATAGCCAGTGATAATATACAGCCAGTGATAATATATAGCCAGTGATAATATATAGCAGTGATGCCCAGTGATAATATAGCCAGTTGATATATATAGCCCAGTGATGCCAAGTGATGAATATATAGCCAGTTGATAATATATATAGCCAGTGATAATATAAGACAGTGAAAATATATAGCCAGTGATAATATTTAGCCAGTGATTAATATGAAGCCAGTGAATGCCCAGTGATAATATATAGGCCTGTTGATAATATATACGCCAGTGATGCCAGTGATGACTATATAGCACGTGATAATATATAGCAAGTGATCATATCAATTATGGCCAGTGAAAATATATAGCCGTGATAATCTTTAGCCCAGTGATCAATATATAGCGTGATGCCGCAGTGATAATATATAGCCAGTGGATAATATATAGCGCAGTGATGCCCAGTGATAATATAATAGCCAGTGATAATATATAGCCAGTGATGCCCAGTGATACATATATAGCCAGTGTATATACTAGCAAGTGAAATATAAGCCATGAAAAATATATAGCCAGTGATTAATATATAGGCAGTGATAATATATAGCCAGTGATCGCGCAGTGATAATATATAGCCGTGGATAATATATAGCCCAGTGATATTAAATACCAGTGATGCCCAGTGATAATATATAGCCGGTGATAATATATTAGCCAGTGATCCCAGTGATAATATCATAGCCAGTGATAACTATATAGCCGTGATATATATAGCCGTGATGCCGCAAGTGATAATATATAGCCAGTGGATATATATTTCGTTGATAATATATTGCCAGTGATAACTATTGACCAGTGATAATATATTCCAGTGATAATTATATGCCAGTGATAATTATATAGCAGTTTGATAATATATAGCCATGATAATATATAGCCAGTGATAATATAATAGCCAGTGATAATATAATTACAGTGATAATTTATAGTCAGTGGTCATCATATAGGCGCAGTGATGCCCAGTGATAGCATATAGCCAGTGGTAATATATAGCCAGTCGACTGCCAGTGATAACATATAGCCAGTGGTAATATATACGCCGTGAATGCCCCAGTGAAAATATAAGCCAGTGGTGCCGCAGTGTATATATAGCCAGTGATGCCCAGTGATAATATATAGCCAGTGGTAATCTATAGCCAGTGATGCCTCAGTGAAAAATATATAGCCAGTGATGCCAGTGGATAATATATAGCCAGTGATGCCAGTTCGCACTCACACATAATAAGCCAGTGTGCCCAGTGGTACATATACTAGCAGTGATTCCAGTGAATAATACTGCATATAGCGCAGTTGGTAATATATAGCGTGATAATAATTATGCCAGTGCTGCGCAGTGATAATATATAACCAGTGGTAATATATAGCCAGTGGATAACCCTTAGCAGTGGATAATATGTTTACCAGTGGATAATATTAGCCAGTGATGCCCAGTGATAATATAGTAGCCAGTAAATAGCCTGTGGTAATATATAGCCATGATGCCCAGTGATAGATAATATAGCGCAGTGATGCCAGTGATAATATATAGCCAGTGATGCCAGTGATAGAATATAGCCAGTCGATGCCCAGTGATATATATAGCCAGTGGTTAATATATAGCCAGTGATAATATATAGCAGTGGTATATATAGCCAGTGAATCACATATCCAGTGATAATATATTAACCAGTGATAAGTATATAGCCAGTATGCCCAGTGATAAATATAGCCAGTGATGCCAGTGGTAATAATAATAGCCCAGTGATGCCCAGTGATAATATTAGCCCCAGTGATGCCCAGTGATAAATATAGTAGGCCAGTGATGCCCAGTGGTAATCGATATAGCAGTGATGCCCAGTGATAATATATAGCCAGGATGCCCAGTGATAATTATAGCCAGTGGATGCCAGTGGTTAATATATAGCAGTGATCCAGTGATAATACTGCATATAGCCAGTTGGTAATATATAGCCAGTGATAATATATAGCAGTGAACGCCCAGTGATAATTATATTAGCCAGTGGTAATATTAGCCAGTGATAACATATAGCCAGTGAAACATATAGCCAGTGAATAATATATTACAGTGAATAATATATAGCCAGTGATGCCAGTGATAATATATAGCCAGTGATCGCCAAGTGGGTAATATATAGCCAGTGTGCCCAGTGATAATATATGCCAGTGATGCCCAGTGATAGAATATGCCAAGTGATGCCCATGACTAATATAAGCCAGTTGATGCCAGTGATAATATATAGCCAGTTGGTAATTATATAGCCAGTGATAATGATGTACCCCAGTGGTAATATATAGCAGTGAATAACATATAGCCTTAGTGATTAATTATTACAGTGATAAATATATAGCCTGATGCCCCAGTGATAATATATAGCCAGTGATGCCAGTGGTAATATAGCCAGGTGATGCCCAGTGATAATATATGCCAGTGTGCCAGTGGATAATAATAGCCAGTGATGCCCAGTGATATAATATAGCAGTGATAATATCTAGCCAGTGAATGCTGTCTCCCACGCAGATAACAGTAGTGTTGATGATTTTGCTGCCTCCCACAGTAAACCAGTTTTCCTTCTCCACCAGTGTGCTCCGAGATGTCCTGAGAGCCAGGAAGCTCCGTGTGAGCAGGAGAACCCTCTCTACCATTCTATGAGAACTTCAATCCGACTACTTACGTGGGTAGATATACATTATATACCAACATAACCAAGACTATATATCAGACTACTACCATGGTAAGCACTATAACCAGCTATATATCCAGACTACTACCATGGTAAAGAACTATACCACCATAACCAAGACTCTATACTCCAAGGCTACTACGCATGGTAAGACTCCACCACCATACAAGACTATATATCCAGACTACTACAATAGGTAAGACTATAAACCACCATACCAAGACTCTATATATCAGACTATAGATATAGGGTCTACCATATAATAGAATACAAGCACGGACAGACGTGCTGTAATGCTACAATAGAATTACCCATGACTAGAAGGACAGACGGCTGTAAGCTACCATAGAATTTAACCATGAACTGGAACGGACAGAACGGTGTAAGCCTACATAGAACTACCATGACTAGAAGGACGACGGCTGTACGCCTCCAATTAGACTACCATGTACTAGAACGGACAGACGGCTTGTAAGCCTACCAAATAGAATTACATGAACTAAACGGACAGACGGCTTGTAAGCCTACTCAATAGAATACCATGACTGAACGGACAGACGGTGTAAGGCCTATACCAATAGAATACCATGATAGAACGGGACAGACGGCTGTAAGCCTACATAGCACTAACCATGACTAGAACGGACCAGACGGCTGTAAGAGCCTACGCAATAGAACTACATGCTAGAACGGAACAGACGCTGGTAACGCCTACAATAGAATTACATGATAGAACGACAACGGTGTCGCTACCAATAGACCTACCATGCTAGCAGACCAAAGCCAACATGGCAGCTGGCCCCACACCAGCCGAACTTGACTTGATGGCATGTTCCATTAGTACTGGTCTAACTCTATGGCTTTATCACAGTTCCATTTTGAGTGCTAAAACGATAATCCCTAAACCGTCTAAAGACTTCCGGAAGGGTACATTTAGTACCAACGTGTTTGACATAATATTTGACTAAATGTGCCTTTATTGGTCTTACTCTCTTCAGATTTTGTTTACACGGGAACGCTAAAGACAGTCCGGGTTCCTCTCCACGCACAACTGAGTGAGAATGAAAGCAGGGAAAGGAATCTGTTCAAGTACCACCAGACGCCAGTCTGTCACCACTAACAGAATATAGACGGGGGGTCCTTTATTTATGTTTGATAACACTGTTGGTTCAACCTCTCAGGATGTCTAATTTAAAATGGAAT
>NW_019950616.1:0-7815 GCF_002910315.2 Salvelinus sp. IW2-2015 | reverse complement strand
ACCAACCCTCCTGAGACTCAGAGAGGTTGCATTTAACCCACCTTCTGAATCAAGAGGGTGCATTTAACCCAACCCTCTGAATCAGAGAGGTGGCGATTTAACCCAACCTCTGAATCAGAGAGGTGCATTTATCCCAACCCTCTGGAATCAGAGAGTGCAGTTTAACCCACCCCTCTGATCAGAAGGTGTGAGGGGTTTGCCGTTATCGACATCCATGTCATGGTGCCCGGGGAGCAGTTTGTTGGGGTTAAATTGCGAAAAGGTCGGCTGGCTCGGATTCAAACAGAGTTTTTATTTCAACGCTCTTTACCGTTTGGGCTACCTGTCGTCCTCAATGTATCTGCTGAGCTGGCACCAACACTGTATTTTATTTTTGTAGTTGTTGATAAAAGTATTGCTAATGGATGTTATATTGAAACTGACTTCTAAACATCTAACACGAACATCCTGTTTTAACTCCAACTTTCCACATTGAATTCCGTATCACTGGAAAATGAAAATATCATTGGAAACATATTGAGTGGTTTTGTCTTTTATAGTTTTTCTTCTTTCTTTACAGAATCAAACAGTGTAAAGACTTCTATGAGATTCTCGGAGTGAAGAAAGATGCGTCTGAAGATGATCTCAAAAAGTCATATAGAAAATTAGCGCTGAAATTCCATCCCGACAAAAACCACGCACCGGGTGCCACTGAGGCATTTAAAGGTACGCCCCCAAACCAGACTTCTTTTCTTCATTATTTTAATGCGATAACCATTCAAAGGAGACGGCTTGCCGGACACAGATTAAGCCTAGTCCTGGACTAAAACGTGTTCAACTGAGAATGCTTTCTAGTCTAATCAGTGTCCAGGAAACCGCTCCAATGAATTGTATATCATTTAATGTCATTTGAAGGTACCCAAAAAGGTGTTTGTTTTCCCCCAGCTATTGGAAATGCCTATTCCTGCTTGAGTAATGCTGACAAGAGGAAACAGTATGACCAGTGTGGTGAGGAGAAGAGACATCCGTCAAGACAGGGCCAGACCAACGGAGACTTCCAGGCTGATATTTCACCTGAGGACCTCTTCAATATGTTCTTCGGAGGGGGTTTTCCAGCAAGTGAGTGACACACACACACACACACACACACACACACACACACACACACACACAGTCATTAGAAACCATTGCATCTACATATTTTACTGACACCTCCACTGCTAATGCTCTATCTATTGGTTGTCTGTTTTGCTTCTCAAGGCAATGTTCATGTATACAGAAATGGGCGTTATCAGAGGCCAGCGGGACAACAGGGACAACAGAGAGAGGTATGCCAGTGGTTTTTTATGGATTGCACATTTTCCAGTTCAGGTTATTAAGTAGATAAATTTAGCCATTTTTCTAATGTACGTTAGTTGCCTGCTGTACAGCAGGGGGAGTCCTTGTTGTTTTTGCACTGAAAACTGAGAATGGTCTACTTGGATAGAACTGTATTGTTACATACGTGACCAAAAGTATGTGGCACACTGCTTGTCCAACATCTCATTCCAAAATCATGGGCATTAATATGGAGTTGGTCCCCCTTTGCTGCTATAACAGCCTCTACACTTCTGGTGAAGGCTTTCTACTAGATGTTGGAATGTTGCTGTGGGGACTTGCTTCCATTCAGCCACAAGAGCATTAGTGGGGTGGGGCATGATGTTGGGTGATTAGGTCTGACTTGCAGTCGGCGTTCCAATTCATCCCAATGGTTTTTGATGGAGTTGAGGTCAGGGCTCAGTGCAGGCCAGTCAAGTTCCACTTCCACACCGATCTCGACACACATTTCTGTATGGAACTCATTTTGTGCAGGGACATTGTCATGCTGAAACAGGGCCTTCCCCAAACTGCTGCCACAAAGTTGGAAGCACAGAATGGTCTTAAATGTCATTGTATGTTGTAGCATTAAGTTTTCCTTCACTGGAACTAAGGGGCCCCCGAACCATGAAAAACAGCCCCAGACCATTATTCCTCCTCCACCAAACTTTACAGTTGGAACTATGCATTGGGGCAGGTAGCGTTCTCCTGGCATCTGCCAACACCAGATTCGTCTGACGGACTGCCAGAAGGTGAAGTGGGATTCATCACTTTAGAGAACGTGTTTCCACTGCTCCAGAGCCCAATGGCGGTGAGCTTTACACCACTCCAGCTGACACTTGGCATTGCGCATGGTGATCTTAGGCTTGTGTGTGGCTGCTCGGCCATGGAAATCCATTTCATCAAGCTCCTGACAAACAGTTCTTGTGCTGACGTTGCTTCCAGAGGCAGTTTTGAACATGGTAGTGAGTATTGCAACCGAGGACAGACAATTTTTATGCTCTATGGGCTACATCGCTCGGCGGTCCTGTTCTGTGAGCTTGTGTGACCTACTACTTCATGGCTGAGCCGTTGTTGCTCCTAGACGTTTCCACTTCAATATAACAACACTTAGTTTCCCGGGACAGTTCTCTAGCAGGGCAGACATTTGACGAACTGACTTGTTGGAGAGGTGGCATCCTATGACAGTGCCATGTTGAAAGTTACTGGGCTCTTCAGTAAGGCTGTTCTACTACCAATGTTTGTCTATGGAAATTGCATGGCGGTGTGCTCAATTTTATACACGTCAGCAACGGGTGTGGCTGAAATAGCCAAATTCACTAATTTGAAAGTGTGTCCACATACTTTTGTACATATAGTGTATGTGAAATTAGCCTGTGCAAAGTGGATTGCTAGACTTAAGACCGGTAGTTGGTTTTGCAGTGTTATCAGTTAACTCAAACAAACCTGTATAGTTTACCATGTCAGTTTGTCATTGTTGTCTAACAAACCTGTGTGTTGTGATTTTTCAGGGAGGCTTTGCGCTCTTTGTCCAGCTGCTGCCCATCGTCATCCTGGTGGTTGTGTCAGCTCTCAGTCAGATGATGGTCTCCACCGCCCCCTACAGCCTCAGCTTCAGGCCGTGAGTCTAACCCCTGACCTCCCCCCACCTGGATAATCACCTAATGGAGTAGCCTGGTCTTTATTTATTTATTTCACCTTTATATAACCAGGTAGGTCAGTTGAGAARAACTTCTCATTTACAACTGCGACCTGGCCCAGATAAAGCAAAGCAGTGCTACAAAAACAACAACACAGAGTTACACGTGGGATAAACAAACGTACAGTCAATAACYCAATAGAAAAATCTATATACAGTGTGTGCAAATGTAGAAGATTAGAGAGGTAAGGCAATAAATAGGCCATAGAGGCAAAATAATTACAATTTAGCATCAACACTGGAGTGATATATTTGCAGATGATGTGCAAGTAGAGATACTGGGGTGCAAAAGAGCAAGAAGATAAATAACAGTATGGGGATGAGGTAGTTGCGTGTGCTATTTACAGATTGGCTGTGTACAGGTACAGTGATCGGTAAGCTGCTCTGACAGCTGATGCTTAAAGTCAGAGGGTGATATGAGTCTCCAGCTTCAGGGATGTTTGCAATTCGTTCCAGTCATTGGCAGCAGAGAACTGGAAGGAAATGCGGCCAAAGTAAGTGTTGGCTTTGGGGGTGACCAGTGAGATATACCTGCTGGAGCGCGTGCTACGGGGGGGTGTTGTTATGGTGACCAGTGAGCTGAGATAAGGCGGGGCTTTACCTAGCAAGGACTTATAGATGATTTGGAGCCAGTGGGTTTGGCGACGAATATGTAGCGAGGGCCAGCCAATGAGAGCATACAGCTCAGTGGTGGGTAGTATATGGGGCTTTGGTGACAACGGATGGCATTGTGATAGACTACATCCAGTTTGCTGAGTAGAGTGTTGGAGGCTAATTTGTAAATGACATCGCCGAAGTCGATAGTCTTACGAGGGTATGTTTGACAGCATGAGTGAAGGAGGCTTTGTTGCAAAATAGGAAGTCGATTCTAGATTTAATTTTGGATTGGAGATGCTTAATGTGAGTCTGGAAGGAGAGTTTACAGTCTAACCAGACACCCTAGGTATTTGTAGTTGTCCACATATTCTAAGTCCGAACCGTCCAGAGTAGTGATGCTAGTCAGGCGGGCGGGTGCGGGCAGTGATCGGTTAAAGAGCATGCATTTAGTTTTGCATTTAAAAGCAGTTGGAGACCATGGAAGGAGGTATGGCATTGAAGCTTGTTTGGAGGTTTGTTAACTTCTCTAGGCTAGGTGGGACGGTAGCGTCCCACCTGACCAACATCCAGTGAAAGTGCAGGGCGCCAAATTCAAACTACAGAATTGTAAATATTTAACATTCTTGAAAATACGCAATATGTCAAAATAAAGCTTAACTTGTTAATCCAGCCGCGATGTCAGATTTCAAAAAGGCTTTACGGCGAAAGCAAACCATGCGATTATCTGAGGACAGCACCCCACCATACAAATGCATAAAAAATATTTTCAACCAGGCAGGTGGCGACACAAAAGTCAGAAATAACGATATAATTCATGCCTTACCTTTGAAGATCTTCTTCTGTTGGCACTCCAATATTTCCCAGAAACATCACAAATGGTCCTTTTGTTCGATAAACTCCTTTTTATATCCCCAAAATTTCAATTTATTTGGCGCGTTTGATTCAGAAAAACACCGGTTCCAACTCGCCCAACATGACTATAAATTATCTAATAAGTTACCTGTAAACTTTGTCCAAACATTTCAAACAACTTTCCTAATCCATCCTTAGGTATCCTAAAACATAAATAATAGATAAAATTTAAGACTGAATATACTGTGTTCAATAGCGGATAAAATCAAAGTGGAGCGAGCTACAGGTCGTGCGCCCCGAACAGATCACTTGGCTTGACTCTCATTCTGTACTTCTTCATTTCTCAAAGGAAAAACATCAAACAATTTCTAAAGACTGTTGACATTTAGTGGAAGCCATAGGAACTGCAACCAGGTGCATCATAAATCTAGTTTACCATAGAAAACTAATTGAAAACACAGTGAACAAAATATTCCTGGATGGTTTGTCCTCAGGGTTTCGCCTGCCAAATACGTTCTGTTATACTCAGACATCATTTTAACAGTTTTAGAAACTTTAGAGTGTTTTCTAACCAAATATATGCATATGCATATGCATAGCTTCTGGGCCTGAGTAGCAGGCAGTTTACTTTCGGCACGCTTTTCATCCGGACATCAAAATACTGCCCCCTATCCCAAAGAAGTTAACACAGTGTCCAAAGAAGGGCCTGATGTATACAGAATGGTGTCGTCTGCGTAGAGGTTGATATATACAGAAAAGAGTCGGCCCGAGAATTGAACCCTGTGGCACCCCCATGGAGACTTCCAGAGGTCCAGACAACAGGCCCTTGAGTCTTCCGATAAGAATGAGGTGATTTGACAGTCGAAAGCCTTGGCCAGGTCGATGAAGATGACTGCACAGTACTGTTATTATCGATGGCGGTTATGATATTGTTTAGGACCTTGAGCGTGGCTGAGGTGCACCCATGACCAGCTCGGACACCAGATTGCATAGTGAAGGTACGGTGGGATTCTAAATGGTCGGTGATCTTTATTAACTTGGCTTTCGAAGATATTAGAAAGGCAGAGCAGGATGGATATAGGTCTGTAACCGTTTGGGTCTAGAGTGTCTCCCATTTTGAAGAGGGGGATGACCCCGACAGCTTTTCAATATTTGGGAATCTCAGACGATACGAGAGGTTGAACAGACTGGTAAAAGGGGTTGCAACAATTTCGGCAGCTAATTTTTGAAAGAGAGGGTCCAGATTGTCTAGCCCGGCTGATTTGTAGGGATCTAGATTTTGCAGCGTTTTCAGAACATCAACTGTCTGGATTTGGGTGAAGGAGAAGCGGGGGCGGACTTGGGCTAGTTGCTGCAGGGGGTGCAGAGCTGTTGACCGGGGTAGGGGTAGCCAGGTGGAAAGCATGGCCAGCCGTAGAAAAATGCTCATTGAAATGATCGATTACCGTACATTTATCGGTGGTGACAGTGTTTCCTAGCCTCAGTGCAGTGGGCAGCTGGGAGGAGGTGCTTTTATTCTCCATGTACTTCACAATGTCCCAAAACTTTTTGGAATTAGTGCTACAGGTTGCAAATTTCTGTTTGAAAAAGCTAGCCTTAGCTTTCCTGACTGACTGCGTGTATTGGTTCCTGACTTCCCTGAACAGTTGCATATCGCGGGGACTATTCGAAGCTAATGCAGAACGCCACATGATGTTTTTGTGCCAGTCAAGGGCAGTCAAGTCTGGGGTGAACCAAGGGATATATCTGTTCTTAGTTCTACATTTTTTTTAAATGGGGCATGCTTATTTAAGATGGTGAGGAAAGCTCTTTTAAAGAATAACCAGGCATCCTCTACTGACGGGATGAGGTCAATATCCTTCCAGGATACCCGGGCCAGGTCGATTACAAAGGCCTGCTCGCTGAAGTGTTTTAGGGAGTGTTTGACAGTGATGAAGGGTGGTCGTTTGACCACTGACCCATTACGGACGCAGGCAATGAGGCAGTGATCGCTGAGATCCTGGTTGAAGACAGCAGAGGTGTATTTAGAGGGCAAGTTGGCCGGGATGATATCTAAGAGGGTGCCCATGGTTACGGATTTAGGGTTGTACCTGGTAGGTTCCTTGATGATTTGTGTGAGATTGAGGGCATCTAGCTTAGATTGTAGGACGGCCGGGGTGTTAAGCATATTCCAGTTTAGGTCACCTAACAGTACGAAGTCAGAAGATAGATTGGGGGGCAATCAATTCACATATGGTGTCCAGGGCACAGCTGGGGGCAGAGGGTGGTCTATAGCAAGCGGCAACGGTGAGAGACTTGTTTCTGGAAAGGTGGGTTTTTAGAAGTAGAAGCTCGATTTGTTTGGGCACAGACCTGGATAGTATGACAGAACTCTGCAGTAGATTGCAACTCCGCCCCCTTTGGCAGGTATATCTCGTTGGGAAATGTTGTAGTTGAGGATGGATATTTCAGGGGTTTTGGTGGTCTTCCTAAGCCAGGATTCAGACACGGCTAGAACATCCGGGTTGGCAGAGTGTGCTAAAGCAGTGAATAAAACAAACTTAGGGAGGAGGCTTCTGATGTTAACATGCATGAAACCAAGGCTTTTACGGTTACAGAAGTCAACAAATGAGAGCGCCTGGGGAATGGGAGTGGTGCTGGGGGCTGCAGGGCCTGGATTAACCTCTACATCACCAGAAGAGGAGTAGGATAAGAGTACGGCTAAAAGCTATAAGAATTGGTCATCTAGTGCGTTCGGAACAGAGAGTAAAAGGAGCAGATTTCTGGGCGTGGAAAAATAGATTCAAGGCATAATGTACAGAGAAGGTTATGGTAGGATATGAGTACAGTGGAGATAAACCTAGGGATTGAGTGATGATGAGAGAGGTTTTGGGAATGTTCCAACCAGGATGAATGAAAATCTGGAATTTTGTCTAATTTACTGGAATTTTGCAACCCTAGTTGTGCTGTCTTAAAGTCGTATAGTCAGACATTTGACTATGATGTATTATTAAGCAACTTCCCCCAAAATAATGCAATCATTTGATGATTCTTCTTTCTTTGTATTACAAAATGCTGAACTGCCTTGGATGGGACGGATTATCCTCCAGTTGCTATGTTATCCTGCTATGACAATGCATTTCACAATTTGGTAATCCTCTAGTAATGATTATTTCTGGAAATTGTTTGGGAAGGTGGTTTTTCAGCAGTTTTTTTTGTGTTTGCTAGATGCATTAGTTTGACTGAGGTGGAGAGATGGCACCCTATTCCCTATATAGTGCATTATCCCTATGGGTTCTGTTCAATGGTAGGACACTAAATAGGGACTAGGGTGTCATTTGGGACACCACCTG
>NW_019950615.1:0-7818 GCF_002910315.2 Salvelinus sp. IW2-2015 | reverse complement strand
GCTGCTGTTTCAAAATGGCTGGGAGTTACCGCTGCTGTGATTTCAAAGTTATTTCCTGCGTTGTATAATAAATAAAAATGTTCTGAGCTAGATAATGTCACGCACAAAAAAACAAAGTGCTAAGGAGCCATGAACGGTCAGTTATTGTGCAACCCGGAGAATTTGGCAGTCTGCGTGTGAGAGTTGGATGGATACAGTGAAACATAATTAGAACTCATTACATATAATGGTGGAAAAACACGAAAATTTTTGACCAGTCTGCTATGTCTATATGGTTAATTGCATAATTTAGTGGAATATAATTCTGGTCGAGTGTTTATATCTTAGTCCATTCATGTATCTTATTTTCACATGCGCAGAGCATCTGAGACATTTGGGAGAGCATCTCCATCGCTGTAGAAGTCCAAGACTAGTTTGAGAGCAGAATATCCCTAGCACCTGTAGACAGCTCAGAGACTGAGTTTGGGAGCCAGCATCTCCTAATTGGTCAGACAGTCAGAGACTAAGTGTGACGGAGCAGAATACGTACACTACCTGTCAGACAGCTCTACGACTAGTTGAGCGAGCCAGAAGTATCTATACCACCTGTCAGACAGCAATCAGGCTAGTTCTGACGCGTAGCAGATATCACTAACCCACCTGTTCAGAAGCACAGAGACTAGTTTGAGGAGCAGGAATATTCTACCACTGTCAGACGAATGAGAGCAGCTCTCAGAAAAGCTGGTAAGGAGTGAAGCTTTTAGAAGCAAGTGATTGTACACAGATACTATTCGAAATTGATAGTGTGTTAAAAGACAATTATTCCTACCTACATCTAAACTATCATTCCCCTACCTAAACTAACTAACTACATTCCTACCTACACTCACTAAACTACCCTCCTAACCTACACTACACTAACTACATTCCCACCTAACGGTAACTCCCCAGCATTTTGAACAGCAGCGGTAACTCCCCAGCATTTTGAACAGCAGCGGTAACTCCCCAGCATTTTGAACAGCAGCGGTAACTCACCAGCATTACGACCAGAAATACAACATTCATGAATAATTGTGTCCTTTGTTCTTACCCCCCCCCTTCAAGGTAATTCCACTTATCCCAGAGGCTGCTACAAGATGCCGCCGGTGGAGAAGAGGTATCCGGAGTTGACTTTATGTCCGACTCAACAGGCGTGCACACCATCCAACGCTTATGAGTATATTACTTGCTAATGTTCAGTCCCTGGACAATGAAGTAGACGAGCTCAGGGCGAGGATCTCCTTTCCAGCGAGACATCAACGACTGTAACATACTCTGTTTCACGGAATCATGGCTCTCTCCGGATATACTGTTCCTGTCCATACAGCCAGCTGGGTTCTCAGTCCATCTCTCTCCGGGAAGAAGAAAGGCAGATGATTATGTTTCATGATTAACGACTCATGTTGTGATTGTGGTAACGTACAGGAACTCAAGTCCTTTTGTTCACCTGAACACCTAACACTCAAATGCCGAACGCATTACCTCCCGAGAGAATTCTCTTCGGTCATCTTCACAGCATATTCCCCTTCAAGCCGATACGACGACACTGGACTTTGTGCAAACTGAAAAATGTATATCCTGAGTCCGCAAATCTGAGGAAAACGCATCAAAAACCCTCAACCATTGCTACTCTGCCTCCATTCAGCTCCTCCTTTCCTATAGGCAGAAACTGAAACAAGTACCTGTGGTAAGGTCTATTCAACGCTGGTTTGACCAATCAGAATCCATGCTTCAAGATTGTTTTAATTATGCGGAATGGGATATTTTCCCGGGTTGCCTCTGAGAATACTTATATTCTCAGAGAGGACTTATATACTGACACAGTGGCTGAGTTCATCAGGAAGTATTTAGGGGATGTTGTTCCCAACGTGGCGATTAAAACCTATCCAAAACAAAAAATACAGGGATAGATAGCATCTTTCACGCTAAACTGAGAATGCAAAACACTGCATTTAACCAAGGCAAGGGGACTGGGAATATGGTTGAACACAAACAGTCCAGTTATGTCCTCCGTAAGGCAATCAAACAGGCAAAATGTCAGTACAGAGACAAAGTGGAGTCCCAATTCAACGACTCAGACACGAGACGTATGTGGCACGGACTCCAGACAATCATGGATTACAAAGGGATAAACCAGCCGTGTCGTGGACACCGGCATCTTGTTCCCAGACAAGCTAAACACCATCGTTGCCCACTTTGAGGATAACACAGTGCCACCGACGCGGGCCGCTCCCGAGGACTGTGAGCTCTTGTTCTCCGCAGCCCGACGTAGGAAAGACGTTTCTGTTAACCCTCGCAAGGCTGCCGGCCCAGACGGCATCCCTAGCCGAGTCCTTAGAGCATTTAGAGACCAGCTGGCTGGAGTGTTTACAAATATATTTAATCTCTTCCTATCCCAGTCTGCTGTTCCCACTTGCTTCAAGTTGTCCACCATTGTTTCTGTTCCCAAGAAAGCTAAGGTAACTGAACTAAATGACTATCACCCCGTTGCACTCACTTCTGTCATCATGAAGTGCTTTGAGAGGCAAGTCAAGGATAATTTCACATCTACCTTACCTGGCACCCTAGACCCACTGCAATTTGCTTACCGCCCCAATAGATCCCCGGAAGATGCAATGGCCATTGCTCTGCACACTGCCCTATCCCATCTGGACAAGAGGAATACCTATGTAAAATTGCTGTTCATTGACTACAGCTCATCACTAAGCTCGGGGTCCTATGCAACTGGGTCCTGGACTTCCTGACAGGCCGCCCCCAGGTGGTGAAGGTAGGAAACAACACCTCCGCTACGCTGATCCTCAACACAGGGGCTCCACAAGGGTGCTCAGCCCCCTCCTGTACTCCCTGTTCAGCCATGAAGTACACGTCCAACTCAATCATCAAGTTTGCAGACGACACAACAGTGGTAGGCCTAATTACCAACAACAACAACGAGACAGCCTAATGGGAGGAGGTGAGGGCCCTGGCGGAGTGAAAAGCATCGAGAGCATCCTGTCGGGCTGTTTCACCGCCGGGTACGGCAACTGCACCGTCCGCAACCACAGGGCTCTCCAGAGGGTAGTGAGGTCTGCCCAACGCATCCCTGGGGGAAAAGTACTTGCCCTCCAAGACACCTACAGCACCCGATGTCTCAGGAAGACCATAAAGATCATCAAGGACAACAACCACCCGAGCCACTGCCTGTTCTATATATTCTATACATGTATTCTACAGATATACTATATATTATATCCATGTATTCTACAGATATACTATATATTAGGTTATATGCCATTGTATGTCTAACAGATATAATATAGGATACTGGCTGATCCATGTATTCTAACTAGATGATACTATAATAATTCATACATGTAATCTACAGATATAGCTATAATAGTTATATCCATGAATTCTATCAGATATACTATTATTCTATAATATGTATTATACAGATAATCCTATATAATATCTAGTACAAGCATGTATTACAGGATATACTTATATATTGCTGTATCATGTATTCTACAGTATACTATATACTTATAATCCATGGTATTTATACAGATTGTACTATAATACATGTATTTAATACAGATATACTATAGTATTCTATCACATGTATTCTACAGATATACACTATATATTAGATTCCATGTATTCTCAGATCATACTATATATAATGATACAGTATGACTATAATTATCCTATAAAGATAATAAGTATATCTATAACATGTAATTCTAAGATATCCTATAGTCTGTATATTACAATTGAAGAGTTCCGCACTAGCCCCCATCCCTCGATGCCCCTGTTACCCAGCCAAACCAGCCCCGAGTGGAGAGGATCATTGGGCAGAGGGAAGGCTCTTATAATCTATTAAATCATGATCACTACAGCAGGCACCTTCTCCATCTGTCTACCCCTCTGTCTAATACTGTCTGTCTACCCCTCTGTCTACCCCCTCTGTCTACCCCTCCTGTTTTAGCCACCCCTCTGGTCTAATACTCTGTCTATCCTTCTGTCTACCCTCTGTCTAATTACCTCTGCTGTCTACCTACTCTGTCTACCCCTCTGTCTAAATACTCTGTCTATCCCTCTCGTCTACCCCTCTGTCTATCCCCTCTGTCTATTCCTCTGTCTACCCCTCTGTCTATCCCTCTGTCTACCCTCTGTCCTAATACTCGTCTACCTCCTGTCTACCCCCTCTGTCTAAATAACTCTGCCTATCCACTCTGTCTACCCCTCTGTCTAAAACTCTGTCTAACCCCTCTGTCTACCCCTTCTGTCTACCCCTCATGTCTAATACTCTGTCTATCCCGTCTGTCTACCCCTCTGTTCTAATACTACTGTCTACCCCTCTGATCTAATACTGGCTGTCTAATACTCTGTCTACCCCCTCTGTCTAATACTCTGTCTATTCCTCTGTGCTACCCCTCTGTCTAATACTGCTGTCTATACCTCTGTTATTCCTCCTCTGTCTAATACTCCCTCTGGTCTAATACTCTGTCCTACCCCTCTGTCTAACCCCTCTGTCTACCCCTCTGTCTACCCCTCTGTCTAACCCCTCTGTTTACCCCCCTCTGTCGTACCCCTCTGTCTAATACTACTGTCTACCCTCTGTCTGACACCTCTGTCTAATACTCGTCTAATACTGACTACCGTGCTCACCCCTCTGTCGTACTACTGTCTATGTCTACCCCTCATGTCTACCCACTCTGTCCTACCCTCTGTCTACCCCTCTGTCTAATACTACTGATCTAATCGCCCGTGCTGTTCCTTACTCACTCTGTCTAACCCTCTGTACTAAGTAACTCTGTCTACCCCACCTCTGGTCTAACACCCTCTGGTCTACCTCATGTCTTAATACTGGTCTGTCTAGGCCACCATAGCTGTCTACCGCCCTCTGTCTACCCCTTCTGTCCCTAAATACCTCTGTCAATACCCCTCTGTCCTAACCCCTCTGTCTACTGCCCTCTGTCTAATAGCTCCACTGTCCTACCCCGTCTGTCTACCGCCTATTTGTAAGGCCACCTCTGTCTACACTCCATCTGTCTACCCCTCTTGTCTTACCCTCTGTCTACCTCTGTCGAATACTCTGTCTAGCCCTGTCACTGTCTACCCTGCTGTCCTACGCCTCTGGTCGTAATACCTCCTGACTGTTACCGACGCTCTGTCTACCCTACTGTCTAAGATTACTTAGCTGTCTACCCCTCTGTCATACGTCCCTCTTCAGCCTGCGGATATCACGGCGCCCTCTGGCTCTAATACATACTGTTTGACCGGGCTTCTGTTCTACCCTCTTTATCTAAGTAGCTCTGTGCAATAAGACTCCTCTGTCGGGTACACCGCTCTGTCGGTACCCCTAACACTGTCGTAATGGACTACCTGTATTACCTTGACTGTCTACCCGCCACCTAACTGGGTCCTAGGATAACTCTAGTCTAGTCCTTCTGTCTACCCCTCTAGTCTGAATACTACTTCTGTCTAACGCGCCTCTGTTTACCCCTCTCGTCTAATAGCTGCGGCTGTCTCGCCTCTGTCTACGCCTCTGTCTACCCCTTCTGTACTAATACTACTAAGGTGCTACCCATCTGGTCTATACCCTGCTGTCATATCCACCACTCCTGTCTAATGACTGCTGGTTACCCCTCTGTCTACCGAGCTCTGTCTAGGCCTCTTGATCTGAATCCACCTCTGATCCTACCGGCCTGCTGGTCTATCCTGCTGTCATACCACCTAGCTTCGTCTAATACTTGAACTGTCTACCCACTCTGGTCTAATACTACTGTCTAACCGCTGTTGCCTGTAGTCTCTGGTCTAATACTCTGTCTAATTCCCCTCTGTCTACCTCCATCTGCTACCCTCTGTCTAAAACCCTACTGTCTAAGATCTGTCTAACGACCTACTGTCTACCACCTCTGTCTAACACCCTCTTGCTCTAGATACGTAGCTGTATCGTACCGGCCTATCTGTCTACCCCGTGTCTGCTCTACCCAATCTGGTCTAATACTTAGCTGGTTCTACCACCTCTGTCTACACTCAATTGTCTGATCCTAATACTGCTGGGTGCTACGCGGCCTGCTTGTCTACGCAACTCTGTTAGAGTACTCTGATCTTAGGATACCCCTCTGTCTTTAATACTGTTGACTGTCTAATACTGGCTGTGTCTGACCGTTTCCTTGTCGTAGCGCGACGTGCTGTAGGTAATTCTTTGCGTGTAGCTACCTCGTTGCACTGGTCATAAACCCCTGCTGTCTACCACCATCTGTGGCATTTAGCACTACTAGCTGTTGGCATAGATACTGTTGGCTGTCTAGTTCTCTTGTCTAGCACAGCCTCTGTCTACCCTGACTGTCTACCCTACTGTGCTAATACATTGATCTTGTTCTACCCATAGCTGTCCTACCCGCTGCTGTCTACGACCTGCTGTCATACCCCTGCTGTGGTTGAATACTGGCTGGTCATACCCCATAGCTGTATAAATACTTCTGTCTACAGCCCTCGTGTCTATCCCCCTCTGTCTATCCCCTCTGTCTAATACTCTGGTCTATACCTTGCTGTCAGTCAATATAGCTCATTCTGTCCTACCCTCTCTGTGCCCTAGATAACTCGAACTGTCATACGCCCCTCTGTCTACACGCGCTCTGGTCTACCTCCTCTCCGTCCGTAATACTGAGACTCTGGTCTAATACTCTGTACTAAAATACGTCTGTCCTACCCCTCTGTCTACCCATCTATCCTAAATACTGTCTGGGTCTAGATACTAGGCTGCTCTACTGCCCTCTGTGCTACCCTCTGGTGCTAAGGTACCCTCGTGCTACCCTCCTGTCTACCCCTCTGTCCTAATACTACTGTACTACCCTCTGTCTAGCCCGTCTGTCTAGGCGCCCTCTGCTCCCTAATACTCTACGTCGTATTCCCAGTAGGCGTCGTCTAGCATATCTGCCTGGTCTAAGCAGCTCTTGTGCTAATACTCTGTCTCCCCTATGTCTTACCCCCTCCCTGTCCTAATACTCAGTCCTACGCCCGGATCTGTCTAATACTCGATCCTACCACCCGTCTACCCCTCTGTCTACCGCTCTGTCTAATACGCCTGTCTACCAGCCCGATCCTGTCTAGCCCTCTGTTTCTACCCCTATGTTCTACCCCTCTGTCTAATACTGCTGTCTAACGCCTCTGTGGCTACCGCTCTGTCTAATACTCTGTTCTACCACCTCTGTTCTAATACTCTGCTGTCTAGCCCGCTCTGTCTACCACATCTGTCTACCGCCTCTGTCTAATACTTGTCTACCCGCCTCTGTCTACGCGCCTCTGTCGTAATACTCTGTCTACCCCTCTGGTTCTACCTCATCTGTCTAATACTGATCTGTCATAAGCACCTAGCTGTCTACCCCTCTGTCAAATACTTGTCTACCACCTGCTGTCTACCGCCTCCTGTCTAATACTCTGTCTACCCTCTGTCTACCCCTCTGTCTACACCTCTGTCTACGCGCTCTGTCTATTCGCTCTGTTCTACACGCCTCTGTCTACCCGCTCTGTCATAAATACTCTGTTCTAATACTCTGTCCCTAATACTCTGTCTACCACCCTGTCTACCCATCCTGTCTAACGCCCTAGCTGTCTACCCTCTGGTCTAAATAACTCTGTACCTACCCCTCCTGTCAACCTCCTCTGTCTATATAGCCTTGGCTGTTCTAATACTGCTGTCTATAACTACATGGTCTACTACCCCTCTGTCGTACCCATACGGCTGTCTACCCATCTGTGCTACCCCTCTGGTCTAATTCCTCTGTTTTTATACGCCTCTGGTCTACCCTA
>NW_019950614.1:0-7818 GCF_002910315.2 Salvelinus sp. IW2-2015 | reverse complement strand
CTTGACTTTGCTGATCTTTGAGAAAATTACTTGATACGATTTGATGTGTTGTTGTATACCAAGCAATCTAAGATGAATGCCTAATTGTAAATCGCTCTGATAGTTGTCTACAAATGATTGAAATGTAAAACAGTAGTGTCTGAGGCAGCAGACCTGCTGGTAGCCTCCAAACACATTCATAACTCTCCTTTTCCTCTCTCTTCTCTCGCTTCACGTTCCTAGCTCTTTCGCCCTCCCTCTCCCTACCCCACTCAAAATAATGCACAGCTATAACTAGAATATCATGAGGCTGGTGAGCGAGAGTATGGAGAAGAAGACCGGCTAGTTGTATTGGGTCAACATTAGTTCATATGTTTGATCCATTCCATTATTCATTCAAGCATTACAATGAACCCTCCTATAACACTTCCACGTCCAACCACTGCAGTATACAAATATCTATAATATACCGAGTGTCAAACATAAGAACACCCGTGTTTTCATGACATGGGACGACAGGTGAAAGCTATGATCCCTTATTGATGTCACTGTTAAATCCACTTCAATCAGTTTAGAGAAGGGGAAGAGCAGGTTAAATGAAGGATTTTAAGCCTTGAGCCATAGACTTGTGTATGTTGGCATTCAAAAGGGGAATGGGAAAGAGTAAATATATGTAAGTGGCGTTGCGTAAGGATGGCGGTGGAAAGTACCAGCGCCCGGTTTAGTGTAAGAACTGCAACGTTGCTGGTTTTACCACACAGTTCTTGTGTATCAAGAATGGTCCACTACCCAAAGACATCCAGCCAACTTAACACAACTGTGGAAGCATTTGAAGTCAACATGGCCAGCATCCCTGGAACGTTGACACCTTGTAGATCCATGCCCCAACGAATTGAGGCTTTGAGGAAAAGGAGGAAACTCAATATTAGGAAGGTTTCCTAATGTTTGTACGTAGATTAAAAGACGTAGTTTGTGTGTAAAATCTGAACAGAGGAATATTGTTAAAATGTACACAAGAAGATTCTCTCCCTCCCCCCTCTTCATCAGCACCTTCACAATCTTTGCAATCATTTATCAATAAGTAAACTTGTGAAGATTGATATTTATTTCAACCATGTAAATCCATATCATTAGAATTCTAAGCCACTCAGACATACATCAGACACACGTTTCCTTCAAAATTCACTCAATTCTGCGATTCATCTCTGGTTCTTTGTCTGTTCACTTTCCTCAATCCGTTCCTTCTTTTCTTCACTCTCTCTCTCCTCCTTCCTCTCTTCAGAAGTTGCCGTGATGTCTAGTTTTGTCTAATGGTTAAGGTTGGATTTGAGAGGATATGCTGATCCTAGGTCCTGTCCCTACAAGCATCTCTACCTGGAGCCCCAATCAGGAGGGGGATAAAAGATCAGGACATGACATTACAAACAAGGAAGTGACATCATTCACGTGAGTCGCGCTCCATTTCCTCATTCTCCAAGAGGTGGGCAGGTCTATAGCGGCTCACGCCCCTCCCATCCACCACTTGGAGAGCGGGGTTTCGGCATGTGTTGTCCATGCTGCCCAATGAGGTGTACCTGTCAGGAGACGGACAGAGGACTCAGTCAGAGACTAGGACGGGGGAGTAGACAGTGAGAGGAAACAGAGGACATGCTTGATTAAGAGGTGTGTATGTCTTCTTACCCTTTATCATATAGAATACAGTAGGGCACATATAGCGTCCTCAGGAATGACCAGATATCATGATACGTCCAGTCCTGATGGAGGGAGACAGAGAGGGGGAGGGAGAGAAACCAAGAAAGAGGGTGGAGAGAGAGACAGGGAGGTAGACAAGAGGGGGGAGACAAGAGAGAGAAGGAGAAAGAGAGGGAGGTAGAGAGAGCATTAGAAGTATATCACACAGATACCCTCAGAAAGGGAACATTGCAAGCATCATGTCTCACCAGCAGGGGGTTGACCCTCATGTAGTCCGGCCATCCAGGGTCAGTGAGACACATGGGTGTGAGTGTGTGTGAGTAGGGGTCAGTCCTCCTGGTGCCCATACACACAGCTCTCAGCTCCGGCCTCCTCTCCTGTACATCACTCAATGCCTGCCGAATACTGCCCTCCACTGAGAAAATCTCCAGGTCATACCTATGGGAGACAGGATGGAGCTCTGCTAAATAGTGAGCCAAAGTCTCTGTATAATAATACTGTAATACATTTTATTATCAGAGTTTTGCTCAAACTCAAAGATGCAATGCAGACCAAGCTACAACCATACACAGACTTGTTGGGKACAGAAAAAAAGTACATAGCTAACACAGAGGTGCAGTATATAGGGATTGAGGAAACGACCTAGCGATGCTAACGCTAACTACAGAGACCGATAGCTCACCTCTTTATTGTGTCCTGGAGGAATCTCTCCATCTCTGGGAAGGGAGAGACGATGCGAATGTACAGAGCCTTTACCTTGTCCTTACCCTCCGGATACCGCCTGTGAGGGAGGGGAAGAGAGAAAGAGAGAATAAATACGAGGTAGATTTTCCCAGTAAACAATCAATTCAGACAGGWTAACACAAAATATGGGTTAAAAGTCACATATCGTCTCATTCCTTCATTCYGTCTTTATTGCCMTCTCTCTCTCTCACCGTTTCAGTGCAGCGTAATATAGATGTAGTAGAGCAGTGCAGTCTTTGCCTCCATTGAAGCCCACACAGATCTCCCCTGCCGAATACTGATCCAGAGCAGTCTCTATGGTCTTCAGAGCGTTTGTCACTTTATCACCCAGCGGTGTGCCTATGGGAGATGGAGTTCATACAGACAGTTGGGGTCATGGGAAATGTAGTCACTGTCATTTTTTTATGGGTACTCTACCTGTCCCTCCCTCCACCACCCCTCCCTCCTTTGCTCTCACACACACCGCTGTTGGCCAGTGTGTAGACCTCCTCAGTAGCGATGGACACAGGGTCCGTGACCAGGGGAACCACACTGCCTTTGGGCATCTCCTCCAGCAGCTGAGCCCGGGCCTTCTCCACCTCCTCARAGCTGTCTGAATCCAGCACCARCCTGACCCGGTGGTAGTTACTGAGCCAGTCAGGGTAGGAGCCCAGAGCCGCCCTCTTCCCCCAGCCCGCCTGCAGGCGGGTCAGCACCGGGGCGATCAACGCCTCRTCTGCATCCACAAACACCTACAACACAAMGCRGGGGAATACATAACATTATAAYAGGCATCCATTGCAGCAGTGGTCCTGTGCAGGCTTTGTTCCAGCCCAGCACAAACACAGCTGATTCAGCTCATCAAGGTCTTGATGATTAGTCGATAAATTGAGTCAGATGTGTTAAATCTGAGATGGAACACAAGCCTGCCCACCCTGTGGGTCTCCAGGCCCAGGAGTCATGCGACGTTTGTCTACATGTTGAAAACGTCCTGTCGACTGTATTGTAGTGGAGCCAGACGGTTGGTCACCTCACCTCTCGTGTGTGGAAGGTGGTCCCTGAGCCAGCGAACAGGTGCTCCAGACCGTTGAAGGCTCTCTCCAACAGAGACGGGATCCCAGGGAAGATGTAGACGTTACGCACACTCACCTTGGAATGACACAGAGACGGGTCAGAACCAGGACCAGCATGACATCAAGCATCTCCAGACTCTTAAGAAAGCTGGTGGCTCCAACGCACTCATATCTCCTATCATTAAAATATATTTGACCTGGTTTCAGACACTGACCATCAGGTAGAACGTTCATGTTTTCTACATGATATCATGTTATATTACAGCATTGAAGAATACTCATTTCTGATTGGCTAGAAGGGCATTCTAGAATGAACATTAAAACCAGATAACTGGACTAGAGGTCGAACCGATTAATCGGAATGGCTGATAAAATCGGGGCCGATTTCAAGTTTTCATAACAATCGGAAATCGGTATTTTTGGGCGCCAATTATTATTTTTTTTTACACCTTTATTTAATCTTTATTTAACTAGGCAAGTCAGTTAAGAACACATTCTTATTTTCAATGACGGCCTAGGAACGAGGCAGAACGACAGATTTTTAACCTTGTCAGCTCGGGGGATGCAATCTTGCATTGATTACATCGCACTCCACGAGGAGCCTGCCTGTTAGCGAATGCTAAGGTAAGGTAAGTTGCTAGCTGGCATTAAACTTATCTTATAAAAAACAATCAATCAATGACTGTCATTGCTCCAATGTGTACTTAACCATAAACATCAATKCCTTTCTTAAAATCAATACACAAGTATATATTTTTAAACCTGCATATTTAGCTAAAAGAAATCCAGGTTAGCAGGCAATATTAACCAGGTGAAATTGTGTCATTTCTCTTGCGTTCATTGCACGCAGAGTCAGGGTATATGCAACAGTTTGGGCCGCCTGGCTCTTTGCGCAAACTAATTTGCAGAACTTACGTAATTATTGACAACATTTGAAGGTTGTGATGGAACAGGAATATTTAGACTCATGGATGCCACCCGTTAGATAAAATACGGAACGGAATAAACGTTTGTTTTCGAGGTGATAGTTTCCTGATTAGTCAAAGATATGTTTAAGAGAAATAGTGACACGTTATAATTCCTGCCATAGAGAATGTTCTTGATCTACTTCAAATAAGGTCTGTGTTTTCGTGCAGGCTTAAACCGCTCGACGTTTTATACCCGTGTAAATTCACTAAGGATAAGGTAACGTTTTGTCAACATATTTTCATAAATCCACTCTACCAATTTTTTTTTAAATCTTCGCTTATATTTAGCCAATATTGATCAGAGTTACCTGTCCTATGGATATCTACACAGTTTATAAAATTGGCAACGGTGATGTAGCCCTACACGAAACCAGACCTATTTTAAAGTGAATCTAAAAAATATCCTAGTGGAATAAATGAAGGACCGCTTTTCAATTTTTGTAGTGTCAATGGAATTCATCGCACTTGTTGTTAATTTTCCATGCCCTATTATTAAATAGATTTCCTGGCCATATAGAAATAAGTTTTTGTTTCAACATTCATCACAGGTAACTTAAACTCTATTTTATTCAAACAGTTGAGAGTATTTATCTCTAAGCAGACTTTCAGTTATTAAGTCACTTTCAAGCTGTGTGTGTGTGTGTGATTTATGTATTTATATTAAGTTTAAGTGTTCATTCAGTATGGGCAATTGTCCATTATTACAAAAATGTGTGTGTGTTTGATATTAGTATATATATTTTTTTTTATAAATCGGCCGATAATCTTGGTATCGCGTTTTTTGTCCTCCATAAACTCGGGTATCGGTAAAAAAATCATATCAGTCGACCTCTAAACGTTGATCAGTTGAAAAATATCGGGACGCCTTGCAATCATACGCCAATATGCCGCCTACACATGCAGACCGTACTTGTTACAGGAAGCTAAACCAACACTGCACAAAACTGAAATTGGATTAAATTGTAAACGCAGGTCCAACGTGAAAAAACGTAGCTTACAGTGGGGTAAATAAGTCAATTTAGTCAGCCACCAATGTGCAAGTTCTCCACTTAAAACAGGATGAGAGAGGCCTGTAATTTCCATCAATTAGGTACACTTCAACTATGACAGACAAAATGAGAAAAAAATCTAGATTATCACATTGTTCAGATTTTTTAAATGAAATTTAATTTGCAACTTATGGTGAAAATAAGTATTTGTCACCTACAAACAAAGCAAGATTTCTGGCTCTCATAGACCTGTACTTCTTCTTAAGAGTGCGTCTTTGTCCTCCACTCGTTACTGTATTAATGGCCCTGTTTGAAGCTTGTTATCAGTATAAAGACAACCTGTCCACAACTAAACAGTCACACTCCAACTCCACTTATGCAAGCAAAAAGAGCTGTCAAAAGGAACCAGAAAAAAAATGTAACCTGCACCAGCTGGAAGGACTGAATCTGCATAGGTAAGCAGCTGTTTGAAAGAAATCAACTGGGAGCAATTATTAGGAAAGGAACATACAGCCACTGATAATCTCTCGATTGGGCTCACCGCAAGATTCACCCCGTGGGGTCAAAATGATCACAAGAAGGTGAGCAAAATCCAGAAACCCAGGGGGGAACCTAGTGAATGACCTGCGAGAGTCGGACCAAGTAACAAAGCCTACCATCAGTAAAACACTACGCCGCCAGGACTCAAATCCGAGTGCCAGACTGTCCCCCTGCTTAAGCAGTACATGTCAGGCCCGCTTGAAGTTTGTAGAGAGCATTTGATGAATCACAAGAAGATTGGGAGAATTGTCATATGGTCAGAGGAAACCAAAATAGAATTTTTTTGTGGTTTTTCTTTATTGTGGTAAAATCAACTCGTCGTGTTTTGGAGAAAAGAATGCTGAGTTGCATTCCAAATAACCATACCTACTGTGAGCATGGGGTGAGAACATCATGCTTTGGGGTGTTTTTCTGCAAGGGACCAGAGGGACTGATCGTGTAAGAAGAATGAATGGGGCAAGTATCGTGAGTTTTGAGTGAAAAACCTCCTTCCGATTCAGCAAAGGGCATTAAGATAACGGTGGCTGGTCTTTCAGCAATGACAATGATCCCAAACACACCGCCCGGGAACGAAGGAGTGGCTTCGTAAGAAAGCCATTTCAAGTCGGAGTGCGCTAGCCAGTCTCCAGATCTCAACCCATAGAAATCTTTGGAGGGATTGAAAGTCCGTGTTGCCTCAGCACAGACCCAAAACATCACGCTCTAGAGTAGATCTGCATGGAGGATGGGCTAAAATACCAGAACAGTGTGTAAAACCTTGTGAAGACTACAGAAAACGTATTCCTCTGTCATTGCACAAAGGGTATATAACAAAGTATTGGAGATAAACGTTTGTTATTGACCCAAATACTTATTTTCCACCATAATTGCAAATAAATTCATTAAAAAATCCTACAATGTGATTTTCTGATTTTCTTTTCTCATTTTCTGTCATAGTGAAGTGTATATGATGAAAATTACCAGCCTCTCTCATCTTTTTAAGTGGAAACTTGCACAATTGGGTGATAACTACTTTTTGCCCATGAGCTAGCGTTGATTGTTTTTGCAGAGACATTTTTGAGCATCGTTGACCTAAGTGTGAGTGATAAACATGAATCTTCAATGTCCCTCTAACGTGCGTGTGCACAGGCACGACCAGTAGAATAAAGCCGCACAATAGAAGCACGAGATTGAATTTCACTTAACTTTCAGAGTTTTCCCCTTAGTGTAACACTATGAATGTTTGCTTCCTTTTACTGTGGGAATTGTGATGAATAACGCAATATTAGCCACTGCAATGCAACATAACTTAGTATCGCTAAACTAATATGCAATAAGTTTTTGGTAGAGAACGCATCGGATAAGATTCTGTTGCTTGACATTGCGCTACACCACTTATCTACAGACAGTGCGCGCATACAATCAGAGCAGCCAGTAGCCTACATGCAAATAGACATGTGCATATATGGATCTGTACAAAACTGAAGAACATACCAAGTCACGTACTTCTTGCAGGTTGAATTATGGAAAACGCCTGCACACTGCTCCAACTGTTTACTAAGTGACGTCACTGAGTATGCCCATATATTTGCTACATTTGGGCTGCCTGGAGGTCATTTTTGCGGCTTGGTGTCCTCCTTGCACAGAAGCGAGTACGGTCCTGCTGCTGGTTGTTGCGCTCCTACGCCCCTCACATCTCCTGAGTACTGGCCGTCTCCTGGTAGCGCCTCCATGCCTCTGGACACTACGCTTGACCACCAGCAAACCTTCTTTGCCACAGCTCGCATTGATGTGCTATCCTGGGATGCAACTGCACTACCTGAGCCACTTGTGGTTGTGACTCCGTCCATGCTACACTAGAGTGAAAGCACCGCA
>NW_019950613.1:0-7824 GCF_002910315.2 Salvelinus sp. IW2-2015 | reverse complement strand
ACATTACACTGAATTAGTATTTGGTTTAGCATTGCCCTTTAAATTGGTTTAACTTGGAGTCAAACGTTGGGTAGCATTTCCACAACTTGCCCACAATAGTTGGCATGAATTTGCCATTCCTCTTGGACAGAGCTGGGGTACTGAGTCAGGTTTGTAGGCCTCCTGCTCGCACACAGGTTTTCAGTTCTGCCACAAATGTTCATAGTATTGGAGGCAGGGCTTTGTGATGGCCGCTCCAATACTTGACTTTGTTGCCCTTAAGCCATATTTGGAAGTATTCTGGGTCATTGTCAATTTGAAGACATTTTTGCACCAAGCTTTAACTCCTGACTTCCTTGAGATTGTTTGCTTCAATATATCCACATAATTGTCCTTCCTCATTGATCAGCCATTCTATTTTCTGATGTGCACCAGTCCCTCCTCAGGGCAAAGCACCCCCATAACCATGACGCGCCACACCCGTGCTTCACGGTTGGGATGGTGTTCCTTCGGCTTGCAAGGCCTCCCCTATTTTCCTCCAACATAACGAATGGTCATTATGGTTCAAACAGTTCTATTTTTGTTTTAATTCAGACAGAGGACATTTCTCCAAAAAGTTTGATCTTTATCCCCATATGCAGTTGGCAAAACCGTATATCAGTCTGGCTTTTTATGGACGCTTTTTGGGAGCAGTGCTTCTCCTGCTGAGCGGCCCTTTCAGGTTACGTCGGATATAGGACTTCATTTTACTGTGGATATAGATACTTGTTACCGTTTCCTCCAGCATCTTCACAAGGGTCCTTTGCTGTTGTTCTGGGATTGATTTTGCACTTTCCGCGACACGAAGTTGTTAATTTCTTAGTAGACAGAATGGCGTCTCCTTCCTGAGCGGTAGCGGACTGCTGTGGTCCCATGGTGTTTATACTTGACCGTATGTTGTTGTACAGCATGGAACGTGTACCTTCAGACGCTTTGGGAAATTGCTCCCAAGGATGAAGAGGGACTTGTAGAGGTCTACAATTTCCTTTTCTGAGTCTTGGCTGACTTTCTTTGATTTTCCCATGATTATCAAGCAAATGAGTTTGAAGGTAGAGGCCTTGAAATACATTTCACAGGTACACCCTCCCAATTGACTCAAATGATGTTCAATTAGCCTATCAGAAGCTTCTAAAGTCATGCATCATATTCTGAAAATGTCAAGCTGTTTAAAGGCACAGTCAACTTAGTTATGTAAAACCTTCTGACCACTGGCATTAGTGATACATATTTAATTATAAATGAAATATCTGTCTTTGTAAACAATTTTTAAGGAAACATGACTTGCGTCATGCAACAAAGTAGATTGTCCTAACCGACTTGCAAAAAATATAGTTGTTAACAAGAAATTTTGTGGAGTGGTTGAAAAAACGAGTTTTAATGACTCCAACCCTAAGTGTATGTGTAAACTTCCGACCTTTTCAACTGAGTATACAATGGCTGGGCTGAAAATAGCAGACATGTTTGAAATTTGTTCTTCAATATATTTCAGGTCTGGTTAATTTAGCTTACTGTGCCAACTCAGGTGACAGAGGTTTGTACTTTGCACTATCATGGTTCCATGCTGCTGGGGAAGCTATTTAAGTGCACATTGTAAGGGGTTTAATGTACCTTTTAGATTGTTTCATCAAAAACAAGGGACGACCAATGTCCTTTTCATGAAGTAAAAAACCTTTATTTATGATGGCATGTTCAATAAGAATTTTGTTGTTTATTGTCCTCCTTGGATGAAGGGCTATGCTGAAATCGTGTCAGGAGTCTTATAAAGATATTCTCTATTGAACATGCCATCATAATAAAGCATTTTAACTTTTTTAGTGCCCCTTGGTTCCTTCTTGTTTTTTGATGACCAATTTATCCCCAAAAGGATCACCTTCAATCTATGAAGATCTACCGTGATAATCCTTGGTCAGGCTTTCTATCCTGATATTCTCTCATCCTTTATATTGGCTTTGATGTTTGGCACAGTGCATTTACTCTTTCTTACCTTAATACCCGGTATTTTAGGTTCAAAACCCTGTCCACCAGATTCAGACACAGCTTGAAATGTGAAGCAACGGAGGCATTTTACAGAAGCACGAAAGATCACAGAGGGTGCATGGAAACAAAGCTGTAGTCTCCTACCAGAGAGATGTAGAAATGAGGGGACTTTTTCTTACACCCCTCTTGTGTTAGATACACATGTGCATTCATCTCTCTCTAAAATTAAAATGAAGAATAAAAGATGCAAGAAAGTTCGCCGTAAAAAGCTAAAGAGCTTCATCCCCATGGCCAAACAGGAAACATCCCCTGCTGAGCTGCTTAAAACACATGAGAAAAAAATCCTCCTGGTTGGAAAACCTGGAATTGGAAAAACAACAGTCGCCCATCAAATGTTGAACCTCTGGGCAGAGAAAGATCACAGAGAACTAGATTACATGTTTTATTTTGATGTGAGAGACATTTCACACAGAAAACCCATGAGCCTGGAGGACCTTCTCTTTAACATGTACAGTGAGCCAAAAGAAAGCAAAGAAGAAGTGTTACAGGATATTAAGAAGAACTCTGAAAACATTGTCATCATATTTGATGGAATCACAGACACAGACCTCTCCTCTCGGTCGGTAGTAAAGGACCTCGTGGAGAACCTCCTCCCGGATGCAAAAATTGTGACCACATGCAGACCAGATCAATCTGAAGACTTCCTGACAGACTGGCCCGTAGACTGGTTCAGAGTGGAGGTCAAAGGGTTCAGTGATGAATCCATCAGGGCTTACTTAACACAGATGCTGAGTGCTGAGCCTGACTCCTTGAGCAGTGTSTTAAACAACYTAGAGTTGTTCAGTCTGTGCCATGTCCCAATGTACGCACTGATGGTGGTTGCCTGCATTTATTTCCCTACCTCAGAGGCTCCTAAACAGACATGCACTATAACTGAAATGTACAGCAACATCCTCCGTCACTGCATCCAAAAACACAGTGCCAAACGATGTAAGGATACCGACAAGTGTCTCAAAGAAAACAAAGAGAAAATATTGTCTTTGGCAGAAATTGCTTTTGATGCGACAAATGAAAAAAACATGAACTTGACAACACTGAGTTGTGAAGAAAGCAGTGTCCATTTTGCGTTCTTGGGGGCACTTATGGTTAAGGTTGCACCCACAGCGTCAGACACYTACTCTGCATTTCTCCACTACACAATGCAGGAGTTCTTTGGTGCCCTTTGGCTCTTACAGAATCCAGACAAAATCAGAGAGGTTCTASAGAAGTGCCAGACTGAAGAATGGAAACACACAAAACACTTGATTCCTTTCCTGTGTGGGCTTCTGAATGAGAGGAATATTAGATTGGTWAWCRGTCTAGTTCCAGYTCAACAGATCAAGAAGWCGTCAGAATGGTTCTTCAAGGAAGTGGTGAACACRTTTCTTCCATCTCAAACAAACCAAGATCATGMAGAAGGTGGTGCTCCTGAGTTTGAGATARATCTTCTKTTTTTGTGTCAGTGCTTGTATGAATATCAGTCTACTGAKGCCTGTCWGCTTCTCCTGGACAAACTGGACTATCATCTAGACCTGAGTGGAGAACATCTTGATCCTCACCAGTGCTGTGCAGTCTCTTATGTGACCAGTCAGTCTGCAGAGAGAAAGGTTGGCTTGGACCTGAACGGCTGCACTGTGTCAGACCAAGGAGTAAGGCTGATACTGGGGTCTCTGAAGAACATCAGACATCTTGGGTAATATTTGTGTTATCTAATTCACCAGTTTATTTCCAATTAATCAGCCAAAGAAAGAGAAATGGGGATGAAGCAACCCATCTTTAAAAAATATATCTTATATTCTCTTCCATTCAGATACTGAGTTATAAACACTTCTGTGTCATGCTACTTTTAAATAATTAGTATAATCTAATTTAWAATCTATTATTTAAAGTGATTCATCTGACCCCTCAATGCTGTGTCAACTCTGGACAACTTTGCTGCGAAGTGAGGCAGAGATGGACTTCACCAGCTTACTTGGTCTCTGTGGAAATGAGTTGCACCTTCCAGTCCAGGGTGAAAGACGAGTGTTTGAGAGAGCAGAAGAAGTGATGAAACAGTGTCTAGAGAGGGTTCGTCTCTGTCTACACTGGGATCAGAGAACTGTTCTCAGTGAAGCTCTCAGCAAAACCATTTTAAAGTGTCTACCAAATATCAACAAGCTCAGGTGASTGTTTCCACAGCCAATGTATATTTACTCAATGTCTTTGTGACTATTAATTTATTTAAGTCAATTGAGAACRTATTGTTCTTATTTCCAATGACAACMTATCRAAAGGCTAAGACGGACAAACAAGACATTACARCAACACAACAAGATGGACACACATGACAACAGTATTCAGTCTGTAAAAGAGGCAGCAGTCACATTCTCCCTGCTTCTATCTGAACATAGACATTCTTGTGTTTTATGGGTCACAGGTTTAYCCCTCTACARSATCAGAGAGGATCCCCTGAAAGACTGGAGACAGAAGAGAAAGCAGTCCTACTAGATTTGTGTCTACAAGCAGCACTAGATCACAGAGAWACRGTCCAGAGAACTGTGAACACACTGCTGTCAMTGTTCTCTGTGTATCAAACTGAGAGATATGACATCCTGCTGGATCTGTACTCACATGTGAAGTACAATAGGAATCAAACAGCCAGGAGTGTCCTTCCATCATTGAACCCGCTTTACCAGTCAGCCAGTCCTGCAGTCTGGTCCATAGACCTCTCAGAGAGAAAGGCCTCCCTCCTCCTAGAAGTGCTGAAACTCCAACCAGAGAAGAAACCAGTAGAGCTGAAGGGCTGGTCAGATGAAGAGAGTGAAGTGAGGAGTTTCCTTCAGTGTCTAGTCCTACATCTCACAGCTGGGGTGAGTTGATCAGTACAGTTCAGGTGATTGTAGTTGTCTGTCCCTGTATTTCCCTTTAGAGAAGAAGTTTGTAGCTTCTTGCAGTAACTTAATAAACTAAACAGAACCTACTGTTTAAAAAGATGCAGTCTTACTTTGTGATTTTTAAGGAACAATTGAAGTGGATGATGAGTTTAGAAAGATAGTCATTGTATTTTACACACCATAATGTGACCTCAGAAATCGCATATCATATCTCTCACATGTTAATATATTCGTTGTTAAACTGTTCTTGCAGTTTTACTCCACCACAGGATCAGAGAAGATCCCCTGAAGAGAGGACAAAGAGAAGAAGACATTCCTACTGAATCTGTGTCTTCAAGCAGCTCTCATGAGAGAGGAACCATACAAACAACTGTAGAAAAGTGTTGTCACTGTCTAAGTATATCACAACCAGAAATGTGATTTCCTGCTGGATCTGTACTCACATGTGAAGGACTATGAGACTCAAACAGCCAGGAGTGTCCTTCCAGCATTACAGCCAGTTTACCAGTCAGCTCCTGCAGTCTGGTCCATAGACCTCTCAGAGAGAAAGCCTCCCTCCTCAGAAGTGCTGAAACTCCAACCAGAGAAGAAACCAGTAGAGCTGAAGGCTGGTCAGATGAAGAGAGTGAAGTGAGGAGTTTCCTTCAGTGTCTGCCCTACATCTCACAGCTGAGGTGAGGAGTTTATCAACAAGAGTCCATATTGTCATTGAACTGGTGTAGATAGATTTCATGTTTACACTTGTCTTTATCTTGTTAATACATGCACATATTAAGATGCTGTAGAAACTCTAATTCAGTAGGTTTGAAAATGAACAAAATTCCAATTCATACTGTGTATTGTTTTTAAAGATGGAATCATATGGTGGTTATGAATTTTCAGTTCCCCAACCCTGTTACTCATATCAGTCCTCATCATTCAACTGCCATATCATCTGTGTGTTTTAAATGCTTTGTTCAGCATTCATTCCACTGAAGGATAATATAGAGAGGGAAAGAGAGAAAAAACATTCCTACTGCAATCTGTGTCTTCAAGCAGTTCTCCATGAGAGAGGAACCATACAAACAACTGTAGAGAAAGTGTTGTCACTGTCTAAAGTATATCACTATCAGAAATGTAATTTCCTGCTGGATCTGTACTCACATGTGAAGGACTATGAGACTCAAACAGACAGGAGTGTCCTTCCAGCATTACAGCCAGTTTACGAGTCAGCCAGTCCTGCAGTCTGGTCCATAGACCTCTCAGAGAGAAAGACCTCCCTCCTCCTAGAAGTGCTGAAACTCCAACCAGAGAAGAAACCAGTACAGCTGAAGGGCTGGTCAGATGAAGAGAGTGAAGTGAGGAGTTTCCTTCAGTGTCTGTCCTACATCTCACAGCTGAGGTGAGTCTGAACATGTGTGGTGATTAGTGATTATGGGATGCTAGTGGTTATTATCTTGTAGAAACATTTGACATACTGATTATTGTCTTGTAGAAACATTTGACATGAAACCTGATTAATATAAACATTTCCTGGAATAACCAATGTTACCCAGATATGTGAATTGATCTAAATGATGTTTCATAATTATAGTATAATGTATTTTATAAATCTTGTTTATTTGATCTTTGAGACATTTTGTAACACGGAACCTGAAAGTTTATTCTCAGAATATCTAATCTACTAAACCAAATGTCATGTATATTATGGATCTTTCTCTGTGACATGGTGTTATATGTCCATATAACAGGCAGGTATTCATGTACGGTGAGGAAGAAGTTTTGGCCCAGTTGTTTTGGCCCTGTACTCCAGCACTTTGGATTTTAAATGATACAATGACTATGAGTTTTTTTTACTGAGGTTAAACTGTCAGCTTTATTTTGAGGGTATTTTCATCCGTATTGGCTGAACCGTTTAGAAATTACAGCACTTTTTGTACCCCCCATTTTAGGGAACCAAAAGTATTTTTATAAATTCGATTATGTGTATTAAAGTACTCAAAAGTTTAGTATTTGGTCCCATCTTCCTAGAACACATTGACTACATCAAGTTTGTGATTCTACAAACTAGTTGGATACATTTTGCTGTTTGTTTTGGTTGTTACAGATTATTTTGTGCCCAATAGAAATGAATGGTAAATAATGTATTTGGTCATTTTAGAGTCACTTTTAATGTAAATAAGAATAGAATATGTTTCTGAACACTTCTACACTAATGTGGACCACGATCTCGGATAATCCCGAATGAATCCTGAATAATGATGAGTGAGAACATTACAGAGACATAAATATCATAACCTCCAAGGAAATGCTAACGCCCCCTTTATTGTAATGGTGATGTCACGCTGGATAAGGATTAGGAGACAGGCGCAGCAATACGTTATTTAAAATTAAAAATATTTTTCCACCCGCTATACAGGATGTCATGAAAACAATTGGGGCAACGCCCAAAACAAACATGCATATAAAACACACAGGGATGTAACCCAAACAAAAGAGTGATGTGTAAAACCTCTACAATATACACAGGATGAGACCCGTAATACTGGTCCAAAAACACAGAGCACGAAAGCCGATAAACAGGTAGTTCCAAGACCAACGGACATGAGACAATATTCCACAAGGACAATGGGGAATAGAGGGCACATATCTTCACATACTATTCAGGGGGAATGGGAACCAGTTGTGCGTAATGAGTCCAGACAGTCTGGGGTTGGTGGTAATGAGTCCAGACAGTCTGAGGTCGGTGGTAATGAGACCAGACAGTCTGGGGTTGGTGGTAATGAGACCAGACAGTCTGGGGTTGGTGGTAATGAGACCAGACAGTCTGGGGTTGGTGGTAATGAGACCAGTGTTTGTTTGTGTGTTTTGGAAAGTCGGTGAATGAGCAATATACTATCACCACAGATCTCACACCCAACCCCGCTGAACCGCCCTT
>NW_019950612.1:0-7830 GCF_002910315.2 Salvelinus sp. IW2-2015 | reverse complement strand
CATGTCAAAACAGAGCATCCAATGGGTGACATATCTGGTGAGTATGCAGGCCATGGAAGAACTGGGACATTTTTCAGCTTCAGGAATTATGTGTCGATACTGGTCTCTCTGCATTAACATTCCATACCACAACCCCACTGCCACCATGGGGCAATCTGTTCACAATGTTGAACATCAAACAAAACCGGCTCATCCAAAAACGACTCCATACCACGTTGTCTTGAAGTTGTGAGGCCAGGTTGGACGTTAGTGTCAAATTCTTTAAACGATGTTGGAGTAGTTTATGGTAGATTAAATTAACATTCCTATTATCTGCAACAGCTCTGGTCGACAGGTCCTGAATCAGCCATGGCATTGCACGCTCCCTCAACTTGAGACATCCTTGGCATTTGTTGTGTGACAAAACTGCCAACATTGAGAGGGTCCCTTTTATTTTCACCAGCACAAGGTGCACCTGGTGTAATGGCATTTCATTGCTGTTAATCAGCGTCTTGATTATGCCCACACCGTCAGGTAGGTTCTTGGCAATGAGAAATTCTCACTAAGACAGATCATACAAGTAATGTTAGCTAGGCAAGCCAGCCAGCTAACGTTACCTATCTACAAAACAATACACTTTAACTTTGAAATTAAAACGACATTCTTGACAAAATAGGAACGTGAATATCTGCAAGCATAGTCATCTGACCTGTATATATGGATGGACACTCCTCCTTCGTCTGTCACGTATGCCATGGTTGCCCTTAGTTTGAAGATTTGTAACAGTAATCTAAAACCAGGTGTTTATACAACAGCCTTCTGCTGTGGTTTTCTTTTCGACTCCGTCTTTCATATTTGCAGATCAAACGCCACAATTATCTCCATCTCTTTGAGCTATCATACTCTAATTAAAACTGATTTCAAAACTCGTCCTCCAAAAGTGGAGAGCAACAACTATGCAGTTCTACTACGTGTTTACATGGCAGACAATCCGAACTCATCTTCTCGGCATGTCCAGCCCACTCATATCTCAGCCAATCATGGCTAGTGGGAAGGTTGCTGACTTTTGTCCGTGGCTAAAACCAAATAAGGCTCGTAATTAACAATTTTATTGTATTTACAGATGGCGTATTAAGCACATGAAAGGTTCACATGTTCCAGAATGCATTTCTGCCAAAAACGTGGCTCTTCCTGTGAAGGTAGTGACTCGCTACAAACGCCTAGTTCTCCTTGAAACGATCAACACAATTTTTTTCAACTGTCTCAGGCAGCGCACCTTCAGCAAAGTTCTTGTGAGGCCTGGGGCATTCCTATTACTGGTATGTGTTTGTGAGAATCTACAGCCTTTTCTACAGAGGGGTCAAATTATTTATGAGTCGAGGGGTGGTTTGGCTTAGCAGATTGGTTTTAGGCAGCACTACGAAAGCTTTAGCAGGTCAGTATCTTTGATCTATGCAGCAGATATTAGCGTGGAGATTGTCTGATCGGCTGATGACAAGAACATTCAAGACGAACACCAGCATTTGGTAGGGGGTCGTAAAGAATCGTAATCGCGGAGTCTCATTTTTCCAAGAGGGTTATAGTCTATTAAAAGTTTACATGAGGCCAATATTCAGTTTGAGACCTCTAAGACAGCGCCCATATGTTTTATTGAGAAAACTCGAGTTTTGGAGTACGTCATCTAGGTGTGCTGACTACGAGGCTTTCTTGATCATCCACATTCGAGAGTGTCAATGCGGAAGTGCGATCATCGTGCGGAGCAAGGATGGTGGGATTGAGGATACGGCGAGTTTCTCTAGAGTCGCGCAGATATTAGAGCAAATCTTGAGAGTATCTCTTATCATGCTATGAAATATGAGCGAGGATGGTTTTTCATGACTAGGGTAGATTCGTGTATTATTAATATCCTAAGTAGAGTTATGCGGATGGTGTCAGCAGCGGACGATCGAGCGTGCGCAGGTTGTTGTTGTCAGATTAGGATGACGCAGTGTGACTCTATTGAGTCGTGGATTAGTAATATCTTATATGTAAACAACTATCTGTGGTGTACCTCTAATGTCTCTCTATTAAGAGTGCGCGAATGATTGCGATTTCCGTATGGTTGTCTTCTCACTATCACCGCATCTGATCATGTCGAGGAGGGTAGTTGACTGACTGGAGCTTGCGTGTTCTCTGTACACCTTGAGAATCAAAGTATGAGTAAACTCAGACTGCTATCAAAACAACAGGTTTCATGGATCACTGTTCAGTGACTGGTTCTTCTTATATTATATTGAGAAGAATTGGAGAGAGTAGCACTGCTAAAGGGCTCAACAGCGTGAACTCTGATTTATCAATCTCACCACGATCAGCACCCATATATTATAGACACATAATGAGAGATGAAGTTTAAAGGGAGATGCGCGCCACGTCTCTCGTTAACGATCACAGTCGGGTGAGAACAGCAGATGCACATCATTCCCGCCTTCTGCGCCACTTAAGCGTGCTATTGCATCTGTTATACTATGGAGGGGATCTTCGAACTACTCTCTCTGCACGACACTCACATCTGACAGACACTCCACTCACTATTATACGGTCAACCAAGCAGTAGAGTCCAGGAGACTCGTCCACCTTCCACACCTCACTCGCAGAAATAGCACTTAGCTAGCATAGAAGGCCGTTCTGCACATAGGTTGAACTCGATAAATCCAGCAGTCGAAATCAGTCAATTAGATCACAACGTCTATAAGACCACCAAGGTAATGCAAGTAAGTATATAAACAACAGATATCTTGCATGGTGACAATTATCAAACCCCACTTATATCGATTGTGTATTGTAATATGATTTATCACAGATAGAACTCTGAACTAATTGAGAAATAACAAATCAATCTAAGCTTATAATCTCACAGTTAAGTCCAAAGTATCTATCCGATAAAAAATTATTTACTTATATTCCAAACATAACTCTATTACCTGCGGCTCAGTATAGCTAACCACTTATATTCGAGTATCGTATATATAATGTATAGCAATTATTCTATATTATCATAATAGTCCGACGTAACCTCAAATATAGTATGACACAAAAACGTAACTATCTTCTTACAGATGGACAGTCTGCTATACATCTAATGTTAACTGCTGTAATTCAGTTTGTTATATATATCTTGCATATTACTATTTAGTAATAATGTGATTCAGGTAAAAATCCACCGTTGTCTAACGATGCAACTGAGAGCGAATATCTATGATAGAAACTCCTCCACCATAGCCAGGTAACAAATCTACGAGTGTATCGTGAGCCCTAACGACATAATATACTAGATTCATATCATACATTAGATTTAAATACATTTTCATACATAAAGTATTCACAACAACCAAAGCACGTATACAAGAACTAACTATTCTGGAGACTAGTACCCAACATAATACTGTGAATCAGCACTACAAAATGCAGCTATGAGTTTACATATACACATACTGATAAAATCGAAATTCAATCTAAAATGACACAATTAGCATACTATTCCAGGCAGATTCGGCTAGCGCCCACGGCCAGTCACATGCATCAAATCAGATTATGATTATAACATCGTAAATTGGTTGTCTTACTTATTGCTGATCTTTCATCAGAATGTTGATCAAAGTGTCCCTTTTGTCCAAGATGAGTCGTATTGGGTTCCGTTTCAGAAATTCTTCCTCCCACTCCATTAAGCACATCGGTACCGGTCGAGTGGCACGGATCTCCAAACGTAAAGACAACGGAACACCACAAAAACTCTTCCGAAAAAATTCATAATAAATAACCATGATTTACAACAGTTACTAGTATATGATTGAGAAAAAACAATAACATTAACTGAATGAGTGAACCCCATGGGATCAGCGCATTAGATAGTAACAAGCACGTATTAAACTACAGAAACACGGCATATAAAGTTTTGCAATACATGAGACGGCACCAGCAAAACGAGCAAGACTACACAAAGCAGGAAGCAGCAGGACTGCAATTACGAAGACGATGGTGCAGGGAATGAAACCGGAACCCTTGGTCGGTCCAACGGACAAAAGACGACCAGAGCGAACAAAGACATGGGTACCTATTTACGTACAGTCCACAGATAAACTAAAGAATTTCTCCTCTGACTCCTCATGGACAACCAGAGGAAGGCGAATGAAGTCGTGTTTCTGGTCATAGGGGGCACGACCATATATAGGCAGAGCTTTGAAAGCCAGCATAACACATCCTTGATTTTATGTTCTTGGTCATGGAAAGTGACTGTGAATGACTTCGTATCAACTTCAGCAGACAAATTGAAACGGTTAAACGAGGGATGTTTTCTTTGCCAATGGTATTAGTCTCTATATGCATATTAGTAAGGAGCAATAATTTGAATAAGAGGCAGTTAATCGTAGAGCAAATTAGGGCTAATGCAAAAATAGCACCCCCTGTATTTCTCAGAGGATTTATGATCATTCAGATTTATTCAACCACTATGACAGACCATCAGTCTATGAACTCTATGGCTTGAAGAGGCCCTTTCTCACTGGTTTGGTTTGTGGCCCTCTCCCGGTCTGTCTGGTCAGACTTCATTCTCCTGCCATGACATAATAGTCCAAAAAAAGTCTTAACACATGGAACACAGCTTCATAATCACTTTGATGAGATAAAGGACATTTAAGCTGAAAGCATCTCACCCATTGCCAGCTAGTTTGCCAAGGTTGTCTGGGCAGTTGACCAATAACCTGAACTTACAGTCTTTTAACTTTTAGTGTCCTATTTTTTTTATCTTCGTGGACTGGTGGCACAATCCATTGTTAACCCTGCTGACCCTATGATGCAAGGACTAAGCAGTAATTGTTGCAAGTAATTCTGTAGACTAACAAGTATTTTTGGCTATTTCACCACAGCCAAAACTACCCAGCGTTAGCTAGTTTGCATAAAACCTGACACAGCTAAAATGGACTAACCGGACAATTTAAAGTAAAACTAGCTACTAGTCAGGAAAAAGCTTATAGCTTCTCTAGGTTCGTTCTAATATTCAACGTTTATTCACATTCATGCATTTTTACTTTAAATTTACTGCGTTTGTTGCCAAAACAATTACGCTATCCGGTGCGAGTTAATTAATGATTGTGAGCTGCACAGTACCTTTTTCTCTCACTAACACACTGCCTCACTGCTTTAAACAATCGAGAGTGAGAACAAAGCAGTCGGTGGGGGCGGGGGAATGACTCACGTTCCAGAGCGTAGGCCTTTTCAAAATTTAAAATCTCTTAACAAATCTGGCAACTCTTTTTTCACATGTCTTTTTATATATTGGGGGAACCATTTTACCTGGCTCTAACATTGGGAGGACACTTGATGCCCTCACCACACACCCTCCTACGCCCTTGCTTTAAAGGCAATGTTTTCTCCTTTGTCTGCTGTTTCTGTCTTTAGCTGGTTGATTACTCCTTCAAGCAGCCACAGACCCACCCTGCTATGAATGGCTCACAATCAGCCCACGAGCAGGGCTGGTGAGAGAGAGGAACAGAGAGCGAGAAAGATAGGAGAGAGAGAGAGGGAAAGGAGGAGAATAACAGATCATGTAATAGAGGAAGCTGGTAGAACTTCTAATGACTCCATCTAACTCACATGATCACGACTCTAGAAACAAACGAGAGTGCATCACTCCAGGTACACATGTAATAACTATGTACATCTGTACCCTTCCTCACTCGCCTCCGTAAAGCACATCGCCGAGACAAACAGAGAGGCAATTTAGATACTAGCTAACTCTAAGCATATTCAAGCAGTGAAAAGGGATATGCATTGATCCAGGGAGATGAGACGGCAAAAGGCTGAGAGTTCAACTTCAGAGATACATACTAGTTCTTTTAATTCTGTCCTTGAGCTATTGTAGTTGAAATGTTCCGTATTTATGTCAGTTTATGGATTACCCAATGCTTAATTAGTAGCTGCTGCTTTTCAACAAGCTAATGTGAATTTCAAACCTTCAGACGATATCAGATGGAGACTGAGTCCAATACCGTTAAATTCCCAATTCTTTGGAGCGCATTGATACCTCACTTATTAAGTCTATTGAAGCAAGCAGAATATGTGGTGGATCAATATCCGTCTCAGGTCGAGAGTGCGCAAGTAACTGTGGTAGCGAAGGTAAGGTGATGGGTAGTGAATGACCCAGAGTTCCGTCAATATCTGGGAGCTAAGACCTATTTACGGAACTTGATGAGATAGATGTGGACAGCAACAAACTGAAGAAGTTCGTATAAACCCCCCCTGGGTGCACGTTTGGTTTTCGATGGCTAAGTGGTGGTTTGTTGTTATTTGTCCCACTGAAGGCTCTCTTTCTTATGTCTGTCTTGTCGTGAAACGGAGTCATAGATGAGTGTGCTTGGCTTACATGAGCACTTTACTCTCATTTCCTGTTTCAGTATAATCACACACACATGTTTTGTCTTTACTAATCCTTGTGGGGACCCCCAAATAATTGTCCTTATTACGACAGTGTGTTCCAGTTCCCGCCAATATCCAGCAACTTCGCACAGCCATTGAAGAGGAGTGGGACTACAGTACATTCCACAGGCCACAATCAACCGCCTGGTCAACTATATGTGAAGGACATGTGTTGCACTGCTTGAGGCAAATGCTGGTCACACCAGATACTGACTGGTATTCTTTTTAAGGTATCTGTAACAAATGCATATCTGTTTTCCCAGTTATGTGAAATCCATAGATTAGGGCCTAATGAATTTATTTCAATTGACTGATTTCCTTATATGAACTGTAACTCAGTAAAATCTCAAATTGTTGCATGTTGCGTTTTTGTTCAGTATTTATACAGTATGTTTCCTGATCGTTCTTATGTCTCTCAAATATAGGCCAGACACCTCAGAGCAAACTTCCTTTTGATATTTTGGGGGGACTATCTGTTGTTCCATGTAGTGAATCTGTTATTCAATGCATTTTTTAATATACTTCAAGTTGTCTTAAAATTCAAAATCAAATAGCTAAATGGTCCTTTGTATGACCTTCTTAAAACAATTCCGCATAGCTTAGTGGCAGTTTAGATTTGTCTGCAGGTAACCTAGTGGTTAGAGCATTGGGCCAGTAACCAAATGGTTGCTCTATCGAATCCCCGAGCTGACTAGGTAAAAATCTGTCGTTCTGTCCCTGAGCATGGCAGTTAACCCACTGTTCCCTGGGTACTGAAGACGTGGATATTGATTATGGCAGCCACCCACACCGCTCTGACTCAGAGGGGATGGGTTAAATGCAGAAGACACATTTCAGTTAAATACATTCAGTTGTACAACTGACTAGGTATCTCCCTTTCTCAAAAGTGACTTGAAATGAGCATTTAACACCTGTATTTTTTGTGTGTCCCCCAAAGTCAAAGTCTCCTCTACGGCACCTTGTTAGAGTCAGTGAAGGGCCAGGGGAGAGAGGGAGAGGCAGCGTGGCGAAAAGAGAGACATTCAAAACAGGCTGGCGCTGTATTATGTGTGGGCTCTCATTGTACTGTATTACATTGACTTTCAGATGAATACACTGCCGTGGCCAATTAAAAGGACATCAAAGGTTAACACATTTACTGAAAATAGCCACCATATTAACTCAACCCCACGTTTATTTTTATTTTTATTTAACCTGGCAAGTCAGTGAATAACAAATTCTTATTTACAATGACAGCCTACACCAGCTAAACTGAGACGACGCTGGGCCAATTGTGCAGCGTTCTATGGGACTCCCAATCACAGCCGGTTGGGATACAGTCTGGATTCGAACCAGGTTGTCTATAGTGACACCCCTAGCACTGAGATGCAGTGTCTTATACCACTGCACCACTTGGAAGCC
>NW_019950611.1:0-7834 GCF_002910315.2 Salvelinus sp. IW2-2015 | reverse complement strand
CTTTGTCATTATGGGGTATTGTGTGTAGATTGATGAGGGAAAAACATATTTAATTCATTTTAGAATAAGGTTGTAACATAACAAAATGTGGATAAAGTCAAGGGGTCTGAATACTTTCTGAAGGCACTGTATATACATTACCAGTCAAAYGTTTGGACACCTACTCATTCAAGGGTTTTTCTTTATTTTGTATATTTTCTACATTGTAGAATAGTGAAGACATCAAAACTATGAAATAATACATATGGAATCKTGTAGTAACCAAAAAAGTGTTAAACAAATCAAAATCAATTTTATATTTGACATTCGTCAAAGTAGCCACCCTTTGCCTTTTATGTTTGAATCTCCTGCTCGACTTAGGGACCTTACAGGTAATTGTATATGTGGGGTACAGAGATGAGGTAGTCATTCAAAAATTATGGTAAACACTATTYTTGCACACAGAGTGAGTCCWTGCAACTCATTATGTGATACTGTATGGCACCTTTTTACTCTTGAACTTATTTAGGCTTGCCATGACAAAGGGGTTCAATACTTATTGACTGAAGACATTTCAGCTTTTCATTTTGTATTAATTTGTAAAACATTCGAAAAACATAATTCCACTTTGACATTATGGGGTATTGTGTGTCGGCCAGTGACAAAAAATGTATGCTGTAACACAACAAAATGTGGAACAAGTCAAGGGGTGTGAATACTTTCTGAAGGGACTGTAGGTCTGTAAGATGTACATTATTATGGATTCTTTACATGTATACCTTCTGGATAACAGTTGCATTTTTCTGTCTGAGGCATTTTACTATCAATGGATATTCCTGGTTTATCGACTCATTAAATTGGTAGCATATCTAACTTCAGTACCCTAATATAATTTGAATGAGCCATAAAATCCATGAATCCATGTCAATGATTGATGAGAGTCAAAATGAAACTAATCCCCACAGAATAATCTTGCACTTTAATGACCTGGCCTCTATTATTCTTACATTTGCTTGTTTGATATGTAGGTCTAGAATATGCACTTTCTGACTAACAGGCTTTTGTTCTTCCTTCTAGATCACAGTCATATTTTCTATGCCAGGGGAATAGCATTTTCATCAAATTTACTGTATTATTGTAACTCATCACGCTGCATCTTATCAGAGTACTTTTTTTACTAACACATTGTGTATTATCAGGCAGCAGGTTTATTTACACTATCATTGTGTTTAATAGCTTGTCTACTATCATTGACTAATTATCATATCTATCTTTAACTATCGGCTACCTCGCTAGTCATGTGTCATTACTGAAAGTAATAGATTCCTTACATGAACCGTGTTCAGTTTTAATAGCCCTACGTAGGTATTTGACTACTAAATAGAYCCATAGGATTACAGCAGGTAGGATCCTCTTTATTTAACTTTCAACTCTTTGTACAGCTATTATCTCATTTAATACTTTTAAAATAAACGATTCACATCACAGGGTAGGCGTACCTTTGATATCTATGATTGGACAATATAGTGATTAAATTAGTATAGGCTGCACTAGACGTAGAGTATACAGTATGCGTCTTATTTGAGACACTGTTTCGGTATGCAGACCTGGGTCAGAATTTGTCAAATTATTTTGAATACTTGAGTTGTGCTTTATTGAGTTGCCTTGTATAATGTAATCAATGGAATAGTCCCAAAGGTGCAAAGTCCAAGCTTAATCAAGCATAACTCAAATATTTTCAAATACTTGTCAAATGACCAAGTCTGTTGGAGTCTTTTAAATCACAGAGTTTTTAAACACAACCATTACAATCACATTTTGAGTAATACAACTAACCAGAAACATTCAGCTTTTTAGGCCTACAAGAGTTTTTATTTTAAAATATCAGTTTAATGTTGAGCTTTGATAACAGTTTATAATTACGTCCTTACTTCTGCCAGGACTCTCTGTCTCATCATTCAGGTGTATCTGCATTATTCACAATGGACCCCCCCCCCCCTGTTTTGATTTCAAGGGCCTTGATTGGTCAAAAGTATGACTAATTATGGGATAAAAAATACATATATATATATTTTTTTAAACAGAGCTATGACCTTATTATTAGAGACAGTAGCTCTATACATGGCTCTGCTTATCACCAGCCAGACATTCTGGCATGGCACTTCTTGAGTCATCAATACATTATTTATGCCACTTTGTTACAGGTAGTGTGATCAGGAGCGGACTGGGACCAGAAATCGGCCCTGGCATTTTCAACACCCATCTTTTCCCTTGAGGTCCCTACACTGGCCCATTTCTTTTCATCAAGGCCCTCATTATTAGCCAGATAATGATCATTGTGCACAACAAAATAAAAGAAGTTAGACACGCCCACTAGACTAAAAATGGACCAGCCCATCTGGCATTTGCCCAAAATGTCAGGTGAACCAGTCCGCACCTGAGCGTGATAATCTACATCAATATATGTATATATCAAACCCACCATGATCAGACTGTCATTGTTTACATTATTTTCCTCTGTCATATTGAACATTAGTGCAGTGATAGTGATGGCTATCAAACTCTATCAGCAATTCAGTGAGTGCTGCAAGAGTCAGCCTTTGAATTATCAGAGGCAATCCTATGAGAGCCTTATTTCAGGTTTTAGGGAGCCATCAATCAATGAGCAGGCTGCAGTACCTTCAAACAATATGATGGTTATGATGGATTGGCTCAGAGTCCTTTTCGTCAGGACATGTTTTTTAATATTCAAATGCAAATCTGTCTCCAATTGGATGGAAACCTAGCTACTGAGGGTGCTGAAATGTACCCGTAATATCAGTCATAATGAATACTCATTTGGAATATAACGCTCCATACAAATGCTTGTAGTTATACACATGCTGCATTCAACCAGTTAGCATGTTGGACATTTCAGAGTATCCTAGTTCCGACTAGCACCTGAACGCAGCAAAACACCTCTATTGGACAAGAGTAATCCAAATGAAGCAATTATGAGTTAGTTTTTGTTCCAATGGGATGAAAGGAGAATATTAGGCAATATTAGGCATTTAAACACTTTATTTGGAACAAAACTATTTTAGAATATGCTGAACACTCTTGCACATACAGTATATCACATTTTTGTAAATATTTGAGTATATCTTTTCATGTGACAACACTGAAGAAATGACACTTTGCTACAATGTAAAGTAGTGAGTGTACAGCTTGTATAACAGTGAAACTGACTGTCCCCTCAAAATAACTCAACACACAGCCATTAATGTCTAAACCGCTGGCAACAAAAGTGAGTACACCCCTAAGTGAAAATGTCAAATTGGGCCCAAAGTGTCAATATTTTGTATGGCCACCATAATTTCCAGCACTGCCTTAACCCTCTTGGTCATGGAGTTCACCAGAGCTTCACAGGTTGCCACTGGAGTCCTCTTCCACTCCTCCATGATGACATCACGGAGCTGGTGGATGTTAGAGACCTTGCACTCCTCCACCTTCCGTTTAAGGATGCCCAACAGATGCTCAATAGGGTTTAGGTCTGGAGACATGCTGGCCAGTCCATCACCTTTACCCTCAGCTTCTTTAGCAAGGCAGTGGTCGTCTTGGAGGTGTGTTTGGGGTCGTTATCATGTTGTAATACTGCCCTGCGGCCCAGTCTCCGAAGGGAGGGGATCATGCTCTGCTTCAGTATGTCACAGTACATGTTGGCATTCATGGTTCCCTCAATGAACTGTAGCTCCCCAGTGCCGGCAGCACTCATGCAGCCCCAGACCATGACACTCCCACCACCATGCTTGACTGTAGGCAAGACACACTTGTCTTTGTACTCCTCACCTGGTTGCCGCCACATACGCTTGACACCATCTGAACCAAATAAGTTTATCTTGGTCTCATCAGACCAGTAATCCATGTCCTTAGTCTGCTTGTCTTCAGCAAACTGTTTGCGGGCTTTCTTGTGCATCATCTTCAGAAGAGGCTTCCTTCTGGGACGACAGCCATGCAGACCAATTTGATGCAGTGTACGGCGTATGGTCTGAGCACTGACAGGCTGACCCCCCACCCCTTCAACCTCTGCAGCAATGCTGGCAGCACTCATACGTCTATTTCCCAAAGACAACCTCTGGATATGACGCTGAGCACGTGCACTCAACTTCTTTGGTCGACCATGGCGAGGCCTGTTCTGAGTGGAACCTGTCCAGTTAAACCGCTGTATGGTCTTGGCCAATGTGCTGCAGCTCAGTTTCAGGGTCTTGGCAATCTTCTTATAGCCCAGGCCATCTTTATGTAMAGCAACAATTCTTTTTTTCAGATCCTCAGAGATTTCTTTGCCATGAGGTGCCATGTTGAACTTCCAGTGACCAGTCAGTATGGGAGTGTGAGAGCGATAACACCATATTTAACACACCTACTCCCCATTCACACCTGAGACCTTGTAACACTAACGAGTCACATGACACCGGGGAGGGAAAATGGCTAATTGGGCCCAATTTGGACATTTTCACTTAGGGGTGTACTCACTTTTGTTGCCAGRGGTTTGGACWTTAATGGCTGTGTGTTGAGTTATTTTGAGGGGACAGCAAATTTACACTGTTATACAAGCTGTACACTCACTACTTTACATTGTAGCAAAGTGTCATTTCTTCAGTGTTGTCACATGAAAAGATATACTCAAATATTTTCAAAAATGTGAGCGGTGTACTCACTTTTGTGATATACTGTATGTGTGTCAGCTGTCAATGGAATATCAATTTAGCTAAACCCTATTATCACCAACATAATCCAATAGAATCATGGACGTAAATGTAGTCACTGTGGGCTACTATACATGAGCATCAGATGAATCTTCAATATGTTGACTACTATTGATTATTCATGAAATTATTAGAATTAATCTCAAAGATTTTGCATATTCATTCTCATGTGACTTTTCCATGTGATTCTGAGACTTTTTTTGTTGACTGAAGGGTTTTTGACAATCTGGTCTATTTGCTGTAACTAAACACACTAATATGGCTAATAACATCAAATAAAAAATCGAACATCTTCCCCATTGAATTCAAGGAGATATAAACAGTATGTACTATATGCATTATCATTGGGAAAGACTCATGTGAAGTGTTAGTGGTGGCTTTGGCGACTGTTTCCTCACATCCTGCCTCAATAAAGACATTTCAAACTAGCTGTCACGTTCCTGACCTATTTCGGTTAGTTTGTTGTATGTGTTAGTTGGTCAGGACGTGAGTTTGGGTGGGCATTCTATGTTGTGTGTTTCTATGTTGGTTTAGGGTTGCCTGGTATGGCTCTTAATTAGAGGCAGGTGTTTTGCGTTCCTCTAATTAAGAGTCATATTTAGGTAGGTTGTTTCACTGTGTTCGTTGTGGGTGGTTGTCTCCTGTGTCTGTGTATATGTTTGCGCCATACGGGACTGTTTGCGCCATACGGGACTGTTTGCGGTTTGTTCGTTTTATGTAGTCTGTTCCTGTTCATTGCGTTCTTCACGTTATATGTAAGTTCGTCGTTCAGGTCTGTCTGCATCGTTTATTTGTTTTGTTTGTTTATGCAAGTTTAGTTTGTTTTTTCGTCGTGTTCAATAAATCATGTCATTTCACTACGCTGCGCCTTGGTTCGATCACTAGACTGCCGTTACACTAGCCTACTGTTCAGCAAAACGTGTGGTCAATAGTGTTTTTCTAGTAAATCAAATAGGATTCTGGCTTTAAAGGTGCACTTTGCAGAAATCGCTCCGCTATTTCCTAGTCTATGTATTGAATACTGTATAGTTTTATCAATAACTGACTTGAGGTCTGTGCTCATTTCCATGCCATTGGACATCCATTCACTATGTTTCAGCATTTGAAATAAAGTTAAAAAAATAAAGTTAGTAAAGTTAATAAAAGAAAGTTAGTCGAGTTAATCAAATGTAATAATAAGTGCTAACTATAGTGTGTGTGTGTTTATCTTAAGCATTATCTTTCTTGGAAGTGTCCCATTGTCTAGTGAATATAACCTGCAACTGGAATCCTTAGATGTCAGAGTTTATGCTGTCGCAATTAAGTAAATAAAAACTTTGAACCTTGAACCACCTATCAAATATTTTAAGTAAGATTGTAAGTCCATTGAAATGACTGTTTAGATACCAATCCTGTGTCTATTTCCCTTTAGCTTTAAAGGAATCACAAAAAATGGAGACAGGTCTCCAGGTCTGTCTTCTGTTCTGATCTCAATAACAGGTAAAGTACCTCTCATACAGTATTACAACGTAATATGAGTGTTCATTGTTTTCAGCATGGTGTTGAGTTTGTGATCTCTCTCTCTCTTAAAAAAAATAGCAAATTATTCTTCTGAGTCTCAAGATGACATACATGCATCAGTACAGATGTTGGTTAATATGAAACTGATACAACTTTCAGTTTGATCAATGACAACATTCAAACATCTGCTACTTTGTCATGTAGTCCGGTATAGAGTGACATTCAGTAGCTTGAGCCAGTTAAAGGTTTGGTTTATGATGAGTTGAGGCCTCTGAGAATACTGTGTCCTTTGTGATCTGGGTAACAGGGTTATGGAAAACACTTTTATATTTCAAACCGTTTTAACTACTGTGTAAGCTATTAAGCAGGCTAATCATGTTATGATTATAAGCAAAAATATGTGAAGATACTGTAGTTTGCACAGTGTGGACGCTTGAGAACTCTGTGGCACCAACACCAAACTGGCGTGCGAGCCTTTTTGTCACTGCAAAGAAAAATAAAGCAAATAAGAACAACTGCTCTCCTTACAAAATATTTCATTTTCTTTGAATGTATTCATTGAATGTGTGTTTACTGTAGTAAGTACAACCAGGTATTTCATTATTCTAATGTTGAGAGACTGTGGCTGTGCTGGCACATTTCAGATCTCCCCCAAAATGACACACACCTTCATCGAACCGATGGCGTAGAGCAAGAGCATATATGTCAGAGTCAAGGCCCGCGGGCCACATCCGGCCCGCGAGAAGGTTTTTTACGGCCCCTGGGATGATCTTGATTTATATTAGAACCGGCCCGCAGACCGCAGCAAGCCGGCAGCCCGCAGATCTTTTACACGCACCAATACTACATTTCCCACAATGCAACGGTGACGCACCGAGCAGTAGGTGCTTCATTTCAATATTTATTGGCACAGCAGTCGTCAGCATCACAGTAAAATTAACTTCAGATACCCATCAAAAATGGCAAAACGGAAGGTGGACACTGAGAACCGGGGTGTTTCAAACAAGGTGGGAGTCGGGTATATGTTCACGGAGGTAGCTGGAAAACCTGTGTGTCTTCTGTGTGGAGAAAGTGTGGCGGTACTGAAAGAGTATAATCTGAGACGACATTATGAAACGAAACACGCGGACAAAAACAAGAATATGGACATGGAACAAAGGCTACAAAAGGCAGAGGAATAAAACGAGGCCTCAAATTCTGACAGGCTCTGTTCAAAAAAGCCAAATCACAAGGCCAGGCTGCTGTCAAGGCCAGTTTTATTTTGGCAGAAGAGATCGCTAAATCAGCCCGGCCATTTACGGAGGGGGATTTCATCAAAACTGCATGATTAAAGTTTGTGACGAAGTTTGCCCAGAAAAAAGGCAACTCTTTTTAAATGTGAGTCTGAGCAGAAACACCATTGCCGAGAGAGTAGACCATTGTCCATCAATCTAAAAGAGCGTTGTGAAAAAGGGAAAAGATTTCATTGCATATTCCTTGGCTGTGGATGAGAGCACCGACATTTCTGACATTGCCCAGTTGTCAATTTTCACCAAGTATCACCCTCAACCTCAAACAAGTGAACATTACTGTGCAATCACATATTTAGAGTTTTTACTCAGTTCAAGTTT
>NW_019950610.1:0-7834 GCF_002910315.2 Salvelinus sp. IW2-2015 | reverse complement strand
TTAGGTTAAGGTTAGGATAAGGTTATGGGTTAGGGTTTGGGGGTTAACCTTGTCTCCGCACAAGTTTAGCTGCGCAAGACTGTGTGTTCTTTAAATCCGGGCCTGGGACTACATTCCCACTAACTGTGCATAACCAAACATCAACAACACCAATACATTAATGTAACACTAATCCTTTTCGTAGCAGACTAAAGATCAGACTAACACATAACAGACAATATGTTCACACGTCACACTATTGTACTCTAGACACAAACAAGCATGTTCAGACACCCACTCTCACATAACCATTGACCACAGGTCACACATTAACAAAACAAAACAACCACATGGTAACTCGCCGCGCCAGTTTTTATGTGGGAGCTGTGATGGCGCTCAGTGTCCACTAAAGACCTGAATAGACTCACCTGATTACTATTACTCAATGATAACAGCTCTACTCAACAACATTTCTGTAGCTGCATATGTCTCACACACGTTTTTCCCCAGAAGTCTTATCTAAAGTCTCTCAGAAGGAGAATAATCACTGTTAAAAACTGAAGACTTAATTCTAGTCCTGACCCGTACAACACCTGCTATTGTTACCTCCCCACATTTTTACTGTATAATCGCTCGTCCTTCTCTTTAAAAATCCTCGTTCTCAGTTTCCATCTTTCTTTTTCCCACTTTCTCTTTCTCTCTGGGCCAATTTTCAGTCTTTCAGCCCTGAAAGCCCAATGGTCCCTCATCTGTCGTCCCACTTTACACTGTGTCTCAACCACCTGATTCACTCCCATGGGAATCAATCTGTCAGTCAGACTGACAGCAATGCAATTTCACTGAGTTTAATTGATTCTAATTGTTCCTGGCTGATTGATCTAAGGCGATCAGGTGTAAACTGATGTTTACTGACTGACTTCGGTGGTAAACACACAGATCGCTCAGCTGTGTGTGTACAGTTGTCAGTCTCCGCCCTGAAATGTGTAGAGAACGTGGTTTTTCGCAGTTCTGTTCCAACCTGTGTTATGCCTGGTGTTGTGTGTGTGGTGTGAGAGACTGGGGCTTTTGTTTTCGACCTGCATCCAACAGCTTAATATTAGTTCCTGGCGCAATGCCTTGTTACATGGATAGTGTTTTTTTGTTTTTGACTGAGGGTGAGTGTGTAGTGGTTTGCCTGAACTGCCAATGTCAGAGAAAGGGAGGGGCCGCTATATGTCAGGCGATATTACGGAGCACTTGGTAAATCACGTGACTCACATACGCATACATGCACAACACACCACACACACACACACACTCTCCTCTTCTCTCTCGGGGCAGGAGGGAGGAGTTGGTGTTTCAATATTAGTAGCAGCCAGCCATTCCAAACACTTCCCCTGTTACTATACTCCACATCTGTCAGCTGTGTTGACGCCCCCCCCCCCCCCCCCTTTCCCATTCCTTTCTCTCCCTCCCTTCTGTACCTGTCCGTTCCTCCCCTCCATCGCCACTCCTCTTCTCCATCACCAGCTGCCGTCTTCTCCAGCTTGGTTATTGCCTGACTACCTTACTCTCCTCTCTTCTCACTTTCTCTGTTTTCCATGAGTTTCATCTCATAAATCACATATTCAGTAATTCCATGTTCTCCTCTCCCATATAGCTATATATTTCCAATTCTCTGTCTTTCTTTTGTTTTCTCTCTCGTGTTGTTGAGGTGTTGGGCCTTTGTCTGAACAGATATGTTCCTAGAGGAAGAGGTTTAGGGTTGTGGTGGCTGGTGGGGGAAGAAGGTGTGGTTGGTTTTAAAGTTAAATGTGTGATTTTCTTCTCTGTTTAAAGCTGCTTCTTTCCTTGGCTATATTCCCTCTCTCTATTCTGAAACCCTCCCTCTCTCCTATTCTGAAAACCCTCACCCTCTCTCTATCTGAAACCCTCCCTCTCTCTATTCTGAAACCCCTCCCCTCTCTCTATTCCTGAAACCCTCCCCTCTCTCTATTCTGAAACGCCTCCCCTCTTCCTCTATTCTGAAACCCCTCCCTCTCTCTATTCTGACACCCTCCTTTCTCTATTCTGACAACCCTCCCCTCTCTCTCTCTCCTGTTTTTCTTCCCCCTCGTCCCTTCCCCCTCTCTTATTCTGGATCCCACCTTTTCAATTCAAGAGGCCTTTATTGGCATGGGATTCTATGTTACATTGCCAAAGCAAGTCTCTCTCCTCTCGCCTCCCCACGCTCATCTGTCTCTCTGGGTCTCTAATCCTACAGCAGAAATGAGGGGGAAATACAACGCGCGCACACAGATTTACAGATGATCTGAGCTGTAAACTGACTAGCTGACGCTATAGACATAAAATCGTCATCGTCATTGCTGCGCTTTTATATTAGAATAGATTATATCCTGCTATCCCTCTGGCGTCACGTGTGGTGTGTTGTGTGTGTGTGTGTGTGTGTGTGTGTGTGTGTGTGTGTGTGTGTGTTAGTAAATCTGAAGCTCCTTAAATATGTAGAGGAACATATCCTACATAGAACAATCAGTTAAAGGAGCCAATAGGATAGCTCCAGTCAGTCAGCTACACAGCGTATAGTTCTGTCCATTCAAATCACACATCTAGGCATATAGCTTGTTTCCTGCTGAAACGATCAACAGCTGTCTTACCGAACACTCTCACACACACATTATCAGTGGAATGGAATATTAAAACAACGTTTTTGCCGTGTTTTAAAATTATATATATTTTTTAATAACTTAATTAGCACCACCCGGGCCGCCCTTCCATCTCAGCTCTTCCTCTCGCGCTCCTTATCTATTGGTCGCAGTTACTTCTCTGCTCTCCTCCAGTCAGTCCCTCTCTTTCTCAACAGACCCTGCTCTGTTTTCCCTGAGTAGTTTTTTCCACACAGATCACAGCAGCTTGCTTTAGTTCCCCCACTGTTACTGTTTTGACTCAATTCTGGCAATACTGAGGACTGCTTTATGCCTCACGTTATCACATTGTGTTGTGGTAGGGTCATGTTTGTGTGGTCCAGTTCAATCTCGTGCACGTTTCAGAAGACCGGCTCTCTGTTGCCCCCTAAGGGCCACGTCCAGTCCAGCTCAGCTCAGGCCTGACTGACTTCTCTGTTTGAAGCAGCCGGGTTAATTTTCCCAACAAGATTTTGCCAAATTATGACATTCCCTTTAAATGAAAATAATTTTTGACGCCCAACCGTGTTAATTCTGTATAATCCAGATTGAACCCTGGTTATTTGAATATAATTCGCCCTGGTTGAGAGACCTGTGAAGTCTAGTTTCTCATCAGTTGAACCAAACGCAAGTTGCATATCTAGCAACCTGCCAACACGTAGCCTTTTTCTATTCATCTGGAAGAGAGAGTTGGGAACAAGTGGGGGCTGGGTAAAAGACGAGGAAGGGATTTGTGTTGAGATTAAGGCTGTCCATGAAGAAAGCTTCTTGATAGTATGTTACCTAAGAGCAAGGGAAGAATAGAGGTGTGATGAACGGAGGGAGAGGGGGATGGGTTAATTTAGAGCGCATAAAGGGGAGACAGCACGGAGAGATGGGACCATGGATGAATGGATGGCTGGCTGGAGGGAGGGGAAGAAAACGGCCTGTGTTGACATTTTTAAAGGCTCTCAACCTGCATTTCCTTGAATGAAATCACACATACCATGAATAGGTGGTGGTGGTAATAAGGGAAGTCTGGCTGTGATAATTGGGGGTTTTGGGACAGAATGAATTAGACTCCGTGTTATTCTGATCTGTTGGAGCGTGACAGACCAGAAGAATGACCTCTTTGGAACTCTCCTCAGGAGAGAATGTGGGAGATTAGAGAGTGTTCTGGAGAGGTTCTACTAACGGGGGACGTTAGTGTACAATACTGTATTAGTAAGATACAACCACTAAAACCCCAGATTACACACTGACAGGCCTATATCCTCGTTGAGTTGAGGTGTGAATGTGGGGATACCAACCAGTGAATTGAATAGGGTAATTTATCCGCCTGTGTTGTGCAGAATGTTTGTATGTGTGTGAGAGCCATTCTATTCCACAGACTCTCACACACCGACACAGAAAGCCCTGTCATGGAACATTCCTCGTGTTTGTGTGTTGCTGACTACCTGTGGGTATATGGTGGGTTTTTTGTTAACAGTGCTGAACTCTCCTTCACCAGACGCCGCTGTGTGTGACTAGACTGCTCCCTTGAGCAGTGGGAAGTGTGTATGAGGATTCCTGGACTCTGAACCTCTACCCACCTGTGACCTGCTGACAGTTTGTACATCCCCAAAGAAATGGAGGAGGAGGAGACGGGGAAGAAAGGAGAACATTTTTGTTGTGGGTTTTTTTAATGATGGAAAACACAGGAGGGATGGTCAGGGAGAGAAGAGAGATGGGCCTAATAAAATGGAAGAGAAGAAGGGGTGGGATGTGAATCTAGAGGGGAAGAGATGTGAAACAGCATGAGATGAGGAGAGGACATCCAAAGCCGTGAGACTTAATGAGGTGTTAAACAACTCACCCGCATCTCACCCTACTGTCATACCACTCTCCTCACACACTCAAAGCAAACACACACACATCTGTGACGCAGTAGGCTACAGTAGCAGCTCCTGAGAACTGTTCAGTTTCAGAGGAGAGGTTGAAGGGAGACTTAACTTCCACCCTGGAATGTTTACACACACCTCAGTGGAGACATGGGAGCAGACACACACACACCACACACACACACACACACTCAGTGAGAACAAACCAGACAGACAGACATACACAGGCTCTGGTCTGCCCTGATCAACAGATGTTGGCTCAAGTGCCTGGGGTTGTGCCGGCGGCCTGAATTCTGGTATTCAAGAGAACAGCCCTCACCCCCACTGCCTCTCACCACGCGTAGCTATCCACATTAAGCAACTCTGCACTCTCCTGTGAAGATGAAAGGACGAAGGAGAGGGAACAGACGAGAGAAAGGCGATACCTGTTTCAGGTAGGGGGGAGGAAAGGTCGCTTGTGTTCAAGTTTTGGGTGGGGAAAAAGTCTGGCCCTGTGGTCCAACTGGCTTCAAATCAGCTGGACTTCTCCCAGAATCCCTAGGCTGAACAGATTGCCCACGACGCTCACACAATGCACACACTCACACAACCCCTCACATTCATTAAGTTATGGCCGTCAACATTACTGTAAATGCTAGCTTCATCATGAATTATTGTAACAAGGTAAATTAATGGCAACATGGACCAACGTGGCAAAATGCTGAGAGCATAGTAGCTTACACATACCTCACGCTTATCATGTCTACATCAAGCCTCTAACTAGTGGAGTAGAGGACCTGAGCACAGCCTTTGGGGCTAGAGGGGGTGAGGATGGGGGGGCAGACTGGAGTCTAGGTCAGCTCCAAGGGTTTATGGTCTTTGGGGGGAGGGGGTAATTACACCTATTCAGAACCCTCCTCCGCTTTAGTGGGGCAACAGCTTGGCCCCAGACCCCAGATAGACTTTTAATTAAGTAGGGCTTCCTGAAGAGCTTTTCCCATTAAGTAAGGGCTCCTGAAGAGCTTTTAATTAAGTAGGCTCTGAAGAGCTTTTAATTAAGTAGGCTCCTGAAGAGCTTTTAATTCAGTAGGCTCTGAAGAGCTTTTAATTAAGTAAGGCTCCCTGAGAGCTTTTAATGAAGTAGGCCCTGCAAGAGCGTTTTAAGTGAAGTAGGCTCCGGAAAGCGTTTAACTGAAAGTAGGCTCCGGAAAGAGCGTTTAATGAAGTAGGCTCCGGAAGAGCGATTTAATGAAGTGGCTCCGGAAGAGCGATCAAAGGAGATCTTGAAAGTGTGATTGTTTTAGTGAACTGAGATTAAAGAACAGAATGTGTGTTTTGACAGCTTTAAGACCGGAACATGTTTTTAAGGAGAAGCTGTGGTTTGGTGTGGAAATCAGGTGGATTCCATTCAGTTAGGAAAGTCCCCTCTTCATTCTACTGTAGCAGTGGGCAGTTCTCTCGTGCCCTTCGTCTCAACCTGTTCATTACAGTCGAGTCAAAGAAAATTAATAAGAAAGGAACAGACATTGTTTGTCAATTAAGCCGCTTGAACCGCAGACCGCGGCGTGTGTGCATGTGAAGGCTAAGCCAAAGATATTGCATCCTGTTTTGAAGTGGCGGTAAGAAAGAGGCAACATCTTGCTATTAGCCCAGCGGCTAATGAGCCTAGGTGGGCTCTGCTAACAATACACCTGTTTGTGACACAGGCAAGGTAACTCTCTCTAAGGTCTCTCTCTCAACACCACGCCACACACACGGCAGGGGGATTAAAGGGGGTTAGAGACCCCATGGAGCCAGTGTGTCTGTCCCTTAAGAAGGACAACACAACGGAGAGAAAGGAGGGATGAACACGGAGGGAGGCAGATACCAGATACCTGCCTGGTTCTAGCTTTGGATGGCTTGGGCAACAGAACACAACATAACATGGGAGAACTGGAGTCTTCCACACTGGTCCTCTCAACACCCAAAGCTAGTGTATACATTACTATGAGACCTTTCCTCCCTAATTAAAGTGCCACCCAAGCTGCCTGTGGATACAGACGCTCTCTCTCTCGTGGCACAGAACAGAGCCACAACACCCGGAGTATTGTGGCAGGGTGGTTTGTGCTGCGGCCCTGTGTGGAGTCTGTTCAGCCACAGGGCTGGGAAACCAATGACGCCTCTGACGTGCATATTAATACTGATTACATCCTCCAGGGATAACAAGGCTCTAACGCCACCAACCTCAACCTCTCTTCCAGAAAAGTGTGTGTGTTACTCTGCCAGCACCACTGACTCCACTCGCCAACACAACTCACTGTGTGCGCTGAAATACCTAGCTCCTAACCCTAAAACTAACCCTAGATCCTAACCCTAGAAATAACATTTGATCTTGTGGGGATCAACAAAATGTCCCCAGTTGGTCAAATGTTTGTTTGTTTACTATTCTGGTGGGGACTTCCGGTCGGCACAAGTTAAACACACACTGACTCAGACCACTGCCCCTCAAATGTTCTTTCTGTATTTCTCTGCATTTATAGCAATTCTCACTTGCCCCACAACTCTGATGCTCTGATTTCTCCTCTATAACCTCTTTCTTTTCTCATTATGGCCTAAGAGTCTGGTTCAGATGTCCTTCTCTTCAGTTCTTTTCTCCCTCTCTCTTCCTCCTCATGTCACCTGATCAACAGAATTCATGTTCCTTGTGCTCGAGGCACCGTCTCAGTGATGTCATATCGACAAACCCAGGTAAAGTCAGACCTGCGTACGGAACAGGTAAAGTACACGACTGACTCACACCGACAAAACCCATTTCGTCACAACTCATTACAAGGTATGATTAGTCAACAACATTTACCTATGCTCACATCATTAAATCAATTACAAAACCAATGTCTTTCCCATTTCATAGGAAATCTAATTTAGTGCTCTGTCATCATCATTGGCCTAAGGAGAAGAAGGTACAATAACATCGACCCAGAGTCGGCTGAAAACGTGACCCCTCAGTCTTTGTCCATTTCCTCTATAAAATAATCCATCCTTCTTCCTCACCATCTTCAGCTCTGTGCTAAAAGCTCAATAAATCACATGGCCTCGCATACGCCTGTCAAGCTCCATTGATCCCACTGAGTGGCAGGGTAGCGTTACAATTTCTGACCCCAAAACAATCAGCATTGGACATCTCACCCCCCCTCCCCCTTTWGGAGAGCTGAAGTGTCAGACTGTCAACAGCACCAATAGAGTGAAACACAGACATACAGTCTGGATTCAGACACTCAGGTCGAGTTGGTTCATGTCAGGATTTATTTTTATGCTATGCTGTGTGAGGGAGTCTATCTTTGTATCGAGATCATATATATGGTTGATTCTGTCTGTCCA
>NW_019950609.1:13165-14414 GCF_002910315.2 Salvelinus sp. IW2-2015 | reverse complement strand
CTCTCTCTCCATCTCTACAGAGTACTAAAGGTCCAGGTCGGTCAGGTAGTCGATCCAGCAAAATCTTGAAGGTATTGATTGGTTGATTGTTTGATTGGTCGACACCAGTCACTGATGATTGGTTAGAGGTGAAGACGTGTGCTGTGATTGGTTGTTGAAGTGAAGGAGTGTACTGTGATTGGTTGTTACAGGCCAGCAGTTCTACGACCGGATTGGCTCCTGGCAGTGTTTCCAGGACAACTCCCTCCTCTCAGGACATCTGCAGGTGAGAACTGTTACCCAGCGGTGCCTTCAGTTCGCTTGAACGTTTGCTAAGTTGCGTAACGGTTTGTACTGAACGACACGTTTCCCAAAAACGTTTATTAAAGAGCACGTAAAGAACATGTACCATACATACACAACGTATCTTCTCTGTCTTCACTAAGGAGCGGAGTTACATTCACATGTTAAGGGTACATTTTGGCTGTATGGAGCAAATATTTCAACAGTCTGAATAAGTATACCATTTAGATTAAGCCTACCAACAAAGTGCTATGGATGGTCTTACTAATGGGCTAAGGTCAAATAGCTTCTCTATATACAGAGGTACCAGACAGGGCTGTCCTTTGTCCCCTCTCCTATTTGCACTCAGCATGAGACCCGTACGATATGTCAGGAACTCTGACCAGACACCTCCATACCTATATGCTGTCTATGCTGTCAGATTGATGTCATTCTCTCCAGTTCCCCACATAGACCACRTCATCTTTTGAAGGTGCATGTTAATCTTTCCAGCATTTTGTTAAACATTTCAGTTTATCAGAGAGAGAGAGAGAGGTGGAGAGAGATTATTAGCTCATTAAAAACCGACTTTGAATTGACATTCCTTGTTTGGTTCCACGTAGTGACTTTAGTGTTTTCCATATGTTTCCCCAGCTCTCCTCTGATACCTTCTCATCCCAACAAACTGTAGGGCAAAGATGGAGTAATTAGTCCCGCAATAAGATCCCAATGATGAGCATAAATCCAGGTAGTTTCCAGTCCTTATGAAGAAGGGGTCGCTTCAGTAGTCAATGTGGACTGGACAGTGTTCCACGGTGGATTTAGGCTACTTTTTAGGCCTTGGGTCCTGTCTCTCACTCCTTCTGGGCCCAACAATTTGCCACATAGTTGGCATATTTTTCCCGGACCCTGTCCTCGGATCTGGAAGGTGGTGTAATCCCAATGGAGTGCAGGAAGGACTCGGCATCAGGTCCAGAATCCAAGATGT
>NW_019950609.1:0-7835 GCF_002910315.2 Salvelinus sp. IW2-2015 | reverse complement strand
AGAAGATGCCCAGCTTGTCAACACCATATATGGAACTCATGAGCGCCATGCTGTCAAACACCATAATGGGACTCAGTGGAGCTGCCCACAACTGTCAGACTCCTAAGGACTCAGTGAGTGTCCATGCTTCAAACACCATAATGGACTCATGGAGCTTCCATCCTGTCAGACACCATAAGGACTCATGGAGCTGTCATGCTTCAACACATAATGTCTCAGTGGAGCTGCCCATGCTGTCAGACACCATAAATTGACTCAGTGGAGCTGCCCATCTGTCAGACACCATAATGACTCATGAGCTAGCCCATGGCTGTCAACACCATTAATGGACTCATGATGTCCATAATGTCAGACACCATTAATGGACTCGTGAGCTGCACCATGCTTCACAGACACCATAAATGAACTCAGAGCTGTCCATGCGTCAGACACCATAATGGACCATGGGAGCTTCCATCTGTCACCCGAGTTCGCAGACTGCCCGCGGCAACACCATAATGGACTCATGGACTCTTCCCGCTGTCAGACACCCATCATCTAGACTCAGTGACCTGCCCATGCGTAACACCCAGATAAATGGACTCAGTGAGCTGCCATGCTGTCAGACACCCACACTCGACTCATCGAGCTCCCCATTGGCGTGCAGACACATAAGACTCAGTGGAGCTGCCCACTGCTGCAGACCCATAATGACTCAGGAAGCTTCCATCTGCACAACACATAAATGGGACTCAGTGAGCTGCCATCGTCAACACCATAATGGACTCAGGAGCGCCCATCTGGTCACAGACACGCTAATGACTCATGGACTCCATCTGTCAACACCATAATGGACTCATGAGCTGTCGCATGCGTCAGACACTCAGTAGTGGGACTCCATGGATCTTCATCTGTCAGACACCATAATCGGGAACTCAGTGGAACATGCCCATGCTGTCCAGACACCTGAAATGGGACTCAGTGACTCCCCATGCTGTCAACAGACACCAGTTAATGGACTCAGGACTCCATCGTCAGACACCTAATGACTCATGGAATCTGTCCCATGCCTCAGACACCATAATTGCTTCAATCTCCATAATGCTCAGTGGAGCCCCATCTGTTCAACACCATAATGACTCAGTGGACTGTCATGCTGCAGACACCATAATGCACCATGACGTCATCTTGTCCCATAATGGAAGCTCAGTCGACATTCCCCTGTCAGACCCCATAATGGGACTCCAGTGGGCAGCGCTCCATCAGCAGGGACCCATAATGGACTCATGAGCTGCCATCTCAGACAGCCAAATGACCATGAGCGACCCAGCTGTCAACACCATAAGACTCAGGAGCTGCCATGCTTCAACACATAAGACTCATGAGCTGTCCATGCCTTCAGACACCATAATGGGACTCAGGAGCTCCCATTACTGTCACAACACCAGTAATGGGACTCATTGGAGTCGCCCATGCTGTCAGACCACCATAATGGATCAGTAGGAGCCCATGCTGTCCAACCAACCATAATTAAACTCAGTGAGCTGCCAATATCGTTCACAACATCACCTCAACATGACCAGTGGACTGCCCATGCTTCAGACACCATAATGGACTCAGGGACCCCATGCTGTCAACCCATAATGGACTCAGTGAGCGCCCATGCTCATCAACATCCATCCAGACTCAGTGGGACTCCCATGCTGCAACACATAATGGACTCAGTGGGCGCCATCCTGTCAACACCATAGACTCAGTGGAGTCCATGCGTCAGACACCATAATGGACTCATAGCTGCCCATGCTTCACAGCACCAATACTCATGGACTGTCATGCTGGGTCAACACCATATGGACCATGGAGCTGTCCATCCGGGTCAGATCCACACCACTATTGGACTCAGCATGCGGCCCTATGTCTGCTCTAGACAGCCATCTAAAGAACTCATGATCTGCCCATGCCTGTCGACACCATCAATGACCAAGTGAGCTCCCATGCTGTCAGACCCAGAATAGGGACTCATGGAAGCTGCCCCATGCTCGTCCACTACCATTAAGACTCAGTTTGACCTCTTGCCATTCTCCAGACATCTCTATAATGACTCAGTGGAGCTGCTCATGCTGTCACAACAACCATAATCGACGCATGTATGGAGTCATCACCATGGTGCAGAGCACCATAATGGACTCATGGACTGTCCATGCTGATAGCAGACACTTAATGGACTCCATGGATACCCGCCCCTATGACGCCCAGGAATCCAAATACTCATGACTTTCCATCTCGTACAACACCATAATGCACTATCAGTGGAGCAGCCCAAGCGTCAACACACCTAATGCACTCATATCTGAAGGCTGTCCATGCGTCAGACAACCATTAATGGACTCAGTGACGCTCATGCTGTCACAGACACCTAAATTGACTCAGTGACTTCCATGCTGTCAACACCATAATGGGACTCATGGAGCGTCCATCTTCAGACACCAAATGGATCAGTGACTGCCCATCTGTCAGACTCCATAATGGACTCAGTGGAGCTGCCTGCGTCAACACCATATGGGACTCAGTGGAGCTTCCCATGCTGACAGACACCCATAATAGGACTCATGAGCTTCCTTCTGTCACAACCCATAATGGGACTCAGGAGCCCCATGCTGTCACAGACACCTATGGCTCATGAGCTGCCCAGCCTTCAACCCATATGGGACTCGAGTGAGCGTGTCCCATGGCTATCATACCACTCATACATGACTGCATGAGTGCCCATATGCAGTCAACACCATAGCTCAGTGGAGCTGCCCATGCTGTCAGACACCAAATGGACTCAGTGGAGCTGCTCCAGCCTGTCACATACACCAAAGGACTCATGGACTGCCCATCTGTCAACACCATAATGGACTCATGAGCTTCCATGCGTCAACACCATAATGGACTCAGTGGAGCTGCCCATGCTTCAACCCATTAATGACTCCAGTGAGCTGCATCTGTCAACAACCATAATGGGACTCAGGACTACCCATCTGTCAGACACCAATGGACTCAGTGAGCTGTTCCATGCTGCAGACACACCATATTACTGGGCTCAGGGAGCTGCCCAGTCTTCTGACACCATAGATGATATCTGACGCTGCCTCATGCCTCCAGACACCATAAATGGAACTCATGGAGCTATTCCACTCGAGTCCAGACACCACAATATCACAGGGGAGCCTGTCCTCTCACTGCAGACACCAAAATGGACTTCTCTGAAGTCTTCGCCAATAGACTGTCACACACGACACGATCTAATTAATCTCATGAAGCTGTCCCAATGCGCAAACACCTAAGGACTCATGAGCTGTCCGCTGCAACACCATAATGGACTCAGTGGATCGACATGAGCTCCCATCTTCACTAGACATTCCTAATGGACTCAGTGGACTTATCCAATTGCTAGCATCCTAGAACACCATAGATGGACTCAGTAGTACGTAGACCCATCTTACAACACCATGAGAGACTGCAAGAGGAATCCCTCAATGCTTCTACACCATAAATGGACTTCATCGCTCTGTGCCCATTCATTATGCGATACCCTGGAGTAATGGGACTCATGGACTGCTCAAGACTTGTCAGACTTCACCATGTCTAAAAGGAGCCTCCAGTGGAGCTGTCCATGCTGTCCAGACACTATAAGGTAAGCTCAGTTAAATTCTCGAAGGAACACCCATAACTTAAAAATGTATGCACGCGTTGTACATACTGTTCAGACAGCTCTATCAATGAGACTCATCTGCAGCCGCTCCGATCTGTCAGTGACACTCTACCAAGGGGAACTCATGAAGCTGTCCATGCGATTCTATGACAACCTACACATATAGACTGCGTGACTTCGAGTGAGTTCCCTATGACAAACATTTCTTCCAGGATGTGGTCAACTTCCAATTGAATCTCAATATATAGATGCTAAGCCTCTCATCAGCTGTCAACACACCACAACCAACTAACTTTTCACGACGCCACTCTCGTCAACTAAAATCACCAACTCGAATACAATACTGAACTTACAGTTGGTAACTCGCCGTGCTCTCCCACATACACACCTATCCATCACAACTCATCTGAGTCTACCCAGTCTAGTCAGAGACGACCCATCTGCTCATCTCATCGACAGAGCTGCCCATACATTTGTCAGACACTCATAGATGTGACTCAGTGTACACATAGTCCAGTATGACTGTCAGAGAGCTCCTATAATTGCCTCCGAAAATCGATGCAGCTAAGCCCCAACTAGTTCCAGACACTCCAATACATCTCTTGAGTATCCATATCCCTCGATTCTTCCGTCATGAGACCTCCACCTCAACCTGTGGATCATTACTCTCGAGCCCGCCTCCCGTACATCCTCTCAACGCTACCTATCCTCTCCCAACACTCCACCTCCATCCTCCACAACCTAAAGTGCTTATCTCATTGCTCGAAGCGCTCCCACCTAACATGGCATGTCGCGCAACTTCAGCGATCACAAGAGAACTGCCAGTGTTTGAACACTCACAGTCTACCACATATCCGCTCATACCGACACAATCGCACCTCCGTTTAAGGTGGCTTGCCCCTGATATCTCGTCAAGAGCAGCCGATAATCGAACAAGTGAGCTCCGTCAGCCCTTTCCCGAGCGACCATCATCGCCAGAACACCCTGACTCCTTGCCAAATACCTGAACGACTCATAACCACTGCCACCACAGATTCCCTCGCGCCGCCAGTCCAGGTCCCACCACCCGCTATCCAACTTTGATACGAGCGCCAAGTGAGCTTTCCCACTCCATATCACACCACGGACGCTCTCCACATTCACGTGCCACATTGGCAATCTTACCGTCCAGAGTCACCGTTCCAGGAAACTCCAACAAAATATTGACATCCTCGAAGGCCTCAGATGATCTACTGTGACCATGGGTCTGAGACGTTCCCGAGATTGCCATGCCACTAGAGACCTATGGAAACCAGATCTCTCAGGCCACCAAGAGCCGGGCAAGCCCTGTTGACTCGACAAACGCGACCAAACGCCCGCCCTATACTGTGGATAGACCCCAATGCCGCAAGATAAGTCTGCGAAGGCTGCCCAATCGCCCAACTCCATTCAGACACCCACACCGCCCCAATCCCGTTGACCTACTGCTCAACATACGTCGGCTCTCTCCTATACAACTGTGTAAAAAAAACTAGTAACGCCCAACTAACAAAAAACTAAAATGCTACACAAGAAACACAGGGAGAGGAATAACATTTGATCCGGATTCTAACGATGTGATTCTATCGTATATGCGGAAAAAAGACGAAACAAGTCATCATTATATAGACTGTTGCTCCAGCGTTCTGTTGAGGAATCATAGCCATTAGAAGGCCAACTTCTCCAATATGTTTATTCGCACAATCATGTAAGACAAAACTATTACATTATATTCATTAACTCCAGCACCATACGATACATAATCTGTTTTCATACATATGAAACCCTGGTATAGTGCTGGAGTAATGAATAGGAGATTAAAAAGTTGTGGAATTGCCTTTAAATCTCTACCACGTTTTCCAAAACGGTGCATTCATGTTATTGAGTAACAATGAGCTAAAGTGGCATATGATTCTTTAACATAGAAACCAGAATTCCCAATGCCAACAATTTACAGTAATTAGGTATGTATATTAGGGGACTAGGATACAACTATTGTAGTTCGAAAATAATAATATATTGAAACTTAAATTTTTACTGCTGCTGCCATGTATCAATGTTCATTGTTGCATTCTGTTCTCTTTCTTGATGTGTATATATTTTTGTTTTACCACTCGACTAAAGATTTGTTATGTGAGGTTTGAGGTAAAGAACAAAGGTCTAATGTGATGTTTTTAATTTCACATTAATCTGTAAAAAAAACATGAGTCAGTGCCTATATGTCCAGGAAGGTCCATTGGTTTTTCTGACGCTCTAAACACAATTGTCCATTATACAAAGGTATCATTTAGTTAAGCAAATTTTCTTTCTAGAATTATGGTTTGTTAAAAAAAAAAACGTTTTACATTTCTTTTATATTAGTTCTATCATTGTTGGATGACAATGATTCAAAAAATAAAGAGATAAAAGTATACATTTTAATCAATCGCTTTCGGAGGTTTTACATTTAAAAAATAAGCAGTAATCCTTAAACAGTAAGCTAGTAATATATAACATTTATGCGAAATCTTTAATGCTTTAAAAAAATGGACTTAGCAAGTTTGACTCAAACCTTTCCAAAATAGGCAGTAATGTTGCCCTCATGTTTTAAGATATTAGATTTGTTTTTGCTTTGAGAAAAAAAGTTGAACTGTAAAAAGAGGTGATTAGATAAGTGATCTGTAGTGATTTTTATATATTCTATAAATACTGATTGTTGCCTTGAGTGCAATTTGAGTCATTGTAATGTTTACTTTTTTGCTATGTCTTCAGTGTTGGGGCTGTCATACAACGTGGAAACGATTGACCAACAACAACATATCAGGAACGTTGAAGGAAAGGTGTCAATATAACTAATGACTGACGTTGCCATGGTTACCATCGTTAAGGTATGCCAAAAACATGAATCAAAACCCATAATTGTCATTTTACATCCAGTTTCTTTGACTGCTTTTTTAATACGCCTCTTCACGAGATCTGAAAGTTTTACTTGGCTTCCTTCTTTTTTTTGTCCCACACTGTCCCAGCAATGATGCTGTTATGCACTTTCTAAATGACATTGGCATCATCCTCTTTTAACAATGACAATATCCTTATCTCCATGGTTAYGTTTAACTGGGGCATTTTTGTTTCACAGTGAAGTATTTTATCTCTTTGAACAGTTTATCATGTACATTTTATAATGGTGTCAAATGAATATTAAGGATGAGATGACAAGCTCAAAATAAATCTAAACTAGTAAGTATGTGGAGCGTCGAATTCAGACGTTTTGGCTTTCGTCCTATCAATCTTGATGGAAAATATTAGCTTGAACTGTGTATGTCCAATAAGGGTCTTATTGATATGTTTAAAGATGTATTAAAGTACCCCATATCTTGCTCATATGTACTACAAGCAAAATGTTTTATGTCAAATTATTGCAATTCATTGAGATCCACATTGTAAAATGTAAATCATTTTCTGTTACTATAATTTTTTTGACACTGTATTGGGTTAGTATTATATCACGTGACTGTACATTAAAATCCCAACTAAGGTAGATCAAACCAAAAGCTTTTTTGGTTTTGGAAATGAACGTGTTGCGTCCAAGCTTTGTACTCAATCATCTTTTAGTATTTATTTTCAATCAAGTGTGGGTCTAGTTTTTTGGCAGCAGCTTACGATTACAGTTTCGATGTGGACTGCTAAGAAAAAACGAGGCCTGGGCAGAGCACACACCCAGACAAAATGTATTGCTGCTTCTAATCCTACCAGCAGAACCTGTTGCTGCTTGAAAAATATTCTGTAAACGATTGATGGGGCGGGAAAAGTGAGCTCTATCCTAAACAAAATCAACATCGATACACAAGACTCGTACAGTAGCCTGGCTGGGAAGGTTGACCTCTGCCCTTGACCTCTGAGTTTGGGGTCACATGAGGTCTGTTGGTTTTCAAACAGATCAAATTGTTTGGACCGACGTACAACGAGGAAAAACCAAGGTGCATATTTGAGCCTATAACGACGCAGTTACAACAATACTTTTTTTGAAAAGACAAAAAAATGTAAAAAGGGCTTTCTTCTCGTTCACGCTCAAAGATTACCACCAGAGGCATTGCATTCCTGGTTTTATATTTTAAAAAAGCTTCGGAAGAAATGAAAAATAAAAAAATATGTAAATTGTTTT
>NW_019950608.1:0-7836 GCF_002910315.2 Salvelinus sp. IW2-2015 | reverse complement strand
TGTTCTTAAAAGTGTCCCTGTTTCTTAATGGTGTCTTCTGTTCTTGAATGCGTGTCAATGTTCTTAAATGGTGTCCCTGTCTTTAAAGGTGTCCCCTTTCTTAATGGTGTCCCTGTTCTTAAAGGTGTCTTGTTCTTAATGTGCCCCTGTTCTTAATGGTGTCTCTGTTCGATAAAGGTGTCCCTGTTCTTAATGGTCGTCCCTGTTCTTAAAGGTGTCCTTGTTCTTAATGGTGTCCTGTTCTTAAAGGTGTCCCCTGTTCTTAAATATGTCATGTTCTTAAAGCTGTCCATGTTCTAAAGTGTCCCCTGTTCTTAAAAGGGTGTCCCTATTGTTTTAATGGTGTCCCTTTCTTAAAGGTGTCCTGGTCCTTAAATAATGCCATGTTCTTAAAGTGCCCATGTTCCTTAAGGTGTCCCTGTTCTTAAAGGTTCCTATGTTCTTAATGGTTCCATGTTCTTTAAATATGTCGCATAGTTCTTAAAGGTGTACCATGTCTAAGTTGTCCATGTTCCTTAAAGGTGTCCAATGTTCTTAAAGTTTCCCTGTTCTTAAAGCGTGTCCTTTGTTTCTTTAAAGGTGTACTGTTCTTAAATATGTCATGTTTCTTAAGTGCCATGTTTCTTTAAAAGTGTCCCTGTTCTGAAAGGTTGGTCCTGTTCGTAAAGGCTGTCCCTGTTCTTAATGGTGTCTGTTCTTAAAGGTGTCTGTTCTTAATGGTGGTCCTGTTCTTAATCGGTGTACCAATGGTTCTTAATGTGTTCATGTTCTTAATGGTGTCCCTGTTCTTATGGTGTCCCTGTTAATTAAGCCTGTTCTTAATGGTGTCCCTGTTCCTTAAAGGTGTCCTTTGTTCTTAATGGTGCCGCCTGTTCTTAATGGTGTCCCTGTCATAAGGTGTCCCTGTTCTTAATGGTGTGCCCTGTTTTCTTAAAGTGTCCTTGTTCTTAATGGTGTCCCTGTTCTTAAAGGTGTCCCTTTTCTTAAGATATGGTCAATGTTCTTAAAGCTGTCCATGTCTAAGGTGTCACGTTCTTAACGGTGTCTTGTTCTAATGGTGTCCCTGTTGATCTTAAAGGTGTCTGGTCTTAAATATGGCCATGTTCTTAAAGTGTCCATGGTCTCTTAAAGTGGCCCACTGTTTCTTTAAAGGTGTCCTTGTTTCTTAAATGGTGTCCATGTTCTTAAAGGTTTCCCTGTTTCTTAAGGGTGTCCTTGTTCATTAAGGTGTACCTGTTCTTAAATAGTCCATGTTCTTAAAGGTGTCCATGTTCTTTAAAGGTGTCCTGTTTCTTAAAGGTGTCCCTTTGTAAAGGTGTCCCTGTTCTTAATGGTGTCCTTGTTCTTAAATGGTGTCCAATGTTCTTATGGTGTTCATCAAGTTCTTAATGGTGTCCCTGGTTTAATTCGGTGTCCCTGTTTTAAAGGTGTCCCTGTTCTTAATGGGTCGTCCCTGTTCTTAAGGTGTCCTTGGTTCTTAATGGATGGCCCGCTGTTCTTAATGGTGTCCCTGTTTCGTAAAGGTGTCCTGTCTTAATGGTGTCCCTGATTCGTTAAAGGTGTCCTTGTTTACTGGTGTACCTGTTCTTAAGGTGTCCCTGTTCTTAAATATGTCAATGTTTTACGCTGTCCCCTGGTTCTTAAAGGTGTCCGCTGTTTCTTAAAAGGTGATCCTTGGTTCTTAATGGTGGTCCCGATGTTTCTTAAATATGTCCATGTTCTTAAAAGGTGTCCATGTTCTTAAAGGTTGTCCTGTTCTTAAAGGTTTTCCTGTTCTTAAAGGTGTCCTGTTCTAATGTCTGTTCTTATGTCCATTTCTAAAGGTTGTCCCTGTTCTTAAAGGTGTCCCTTCTTAAAGGTGTCCTGTTCTTAATGATGACCCTGTTCTAAAGGTGTCCCTGTTCTTAATATGTCCATGTTTTTAAAGGTGTCCATGTTTCTTAAAGTGTCCCTGTTCTAAAGGTGTCCTTGTTCTTAATGGTGTCCATGTTCTTAAAGGTGTCCCTGTTCTTAATGGTGTCCCTGTTCTTAATGTGTCCTTGTTCTTAATGATGACCCTGTGCTTAAAGGTGTGTCCTGTTCTTAAATATGTCCATGTTTCTTAAAGGTGTCCATGTTCTTAAAGGTGTCCCTGTTCTTAATGATGTCCTTGTTCTTAATGGTGTCCGTGTTCTTAAAGGTGTCCCTGTTCTTAGTGGTGTCCCTGTTCTTAAAGTGTCCTTGTTTTAATGGTGTCCACATGTTTCTAAATATGTCCCTGTTCTTAATAGTGTCCTTGATCTTAATGGGTGTCCTTGTTCCTTATGGTGTCCTGTTCTTAATGGTTTCCAATGTTTTAAAGGTGTCCTTGTTCTTAATGGTGTCCCTGTTCTTAATGGTGTCCCTGTTCTTAATGGTTGTCCTTGTTTCTTAATGATGTCCCTGTTCTTAATGGTGTCCTGTTTCCTAGTGGTGTCTCTTGTTCTTAATGGTGTACCTGTTCTTAATGGTGTCCCTTGTTCTTACGTTGTGTCCCTGTTCTTAATGTTGTCCCTGTTCTTAATGTGTATCCCTGTTCTTAATGGTGTCCCTGTTCTTAAATGGTGTCCTGTTCTTAATGGTGTCCTTGTTTTTGTGCTTGAAAGCACTGTCCCTGTTCTTAAATGTTCTTAGTGGTGTCCCTGTTCTTAATGGTGTCCTTGTTATTAATGGTGTCCTTGTTTTTAAAGGTGTCCCTGTTCTTAATGGTGTCCTTGTTATTAATGGTGTCCTTGTTTTTAAAGGTGTCCCTGTTCTTAATAATGGTGTCCCTGTTCTTAATGGTGTCCCCGTTCGTAAAGGTGTCCCTGTCCTTATGTCACAATGTCTGAGCAGGGTGGGGCCTCTGTGTGCTGGTCTATAATTAACTGTGTAGACGATGTTGCTGCTGATGTCATGACCCAGCGTGAGGGTGGAGCCTGGCCATGCCAACACACCCGTTGTTATGGAGCATGGCATATGATATTATCACCGACTCAGCCAGACACACACACAGACACGTGCGCACACACGCACACACACAAATATCTGATATCATTACCCACCCAGACGGACTGTCAACCTACCTGCTGGGCCGCGAACTGTCCTGTCCAATCCTCAACCTCACATACAGACAAACACACACACACACACACTCCAAAACGATCACGGCCAGTAACACACTCCCTCACACCATTCTTTTCATTACTGACGCCTCTGCCATCTTGTAAAAGACAAGGTTGGAGAAGACAGAGGTTTGATGGTAGAGAACAACATGCTTTTACGAGAAATGAGGCCAGATCCCATTCCCCCTCTGACGCCATGGTATAATAATGAAAATTAAGTAGATCTACAGGAAAAGCATCAAAGCGTCATTACAGGACTAAGATTGAATCCTACTGCTCTTGCTATTCAGGAAAAGCTTCAAAGCGTCATTGCAGGACTAAGATCGGATCCTACTACTCTTGCTATTCAGGAAATGTCTCAAAGCGTCATTGCAGGGCTAAGATCGAATCCTACTACTCTTGCTATTCAGAAAAAGTGTCAAAGCGTCATTACAGGACTAAGGTCGAGAGCTTTCAAATTCCTTGGTGTTGGTATCACTAAGGAATTAACATGGTCCACACTCACTCACACAGCTGTGACACAACATCACCTCTTTCCTAGCAGAAGCCTGACAGGATTTGGCCCTTAGATCCTCAAAAAGTTAAACAGCTGCATCATTGAGAGCATCTTGACTGGCTGCATCGCCGCCTGGTACGGCAACTGCTTGGTACCTAACCATAAGGCGCATCAGAGGGTGATGCGTACGGCCCAGTACYTCACTGGGGCTGGGCTCCTTGCCATCCAGAACCTCTATTCCAGGCGGTGTCAGAGGAAGGCCCAAAGAAAGTGCAGCCACCCAAGCCATAGACTTTTCTCTCTGCTACCGCACGGCGAGTCTAGAACCAGCAGGACCCTGAACAACTTCTTCCCAAGCCATAAAACTTCCAAACAAGGCCACTAAATAGCTAATCAAATGGCTACCCGGTGTACCTGAATTTATCATTTTTCAACTAACTCTCTTGGACTGACTCTATGGCCACACACTGGTCTCTAAACACAATCACACATACACAAAGTTTATTGGTAACTTTTGGGATTCCGTTGTACGCATTTTGAACGAGGGAAACAGGTGGATTACTGAATCAAGCGCGCCAACTAAACTGACTATTTTGGGATATAAATAAGGACTTTATCAAACAAACGACCATTTGTTTATGTAGCTGGGACCTTTGGGATTGCAAACAGAGGAAGATCTTCAAAGATAAGTGATTTATTTTATCGCTATTTCTGACTTTCGTGAAGCCTCTGCTTGTTTGGAAAATGTTTGTAATGCTTTTGTACGCTTGGCGCTGTCCTCAGATAATTGCATGGTATGCTTTCGCCGTAAAGCCTTTTTGAAATGTGACAAAGCGGCTGGATTAACAAGAAGTTAAGCTTTTAAATGATGTAGGACACTTGTATGTTCACAAATGTTTAATATTATTATTTTGTCATTTGAATATGGAGCGCTCAAGCTTCACCAGATGTTGTCTAAGAGGTTTTAAGCAGTTTGGGTCACCTGTGGGGGGTCTATAACAAGCGGAAACTGTGAGAGACTTGTTTCTGGAATGGTGGATTTTTWAAAGTAGAATAAGAAGCTCACATTTTTTGGGGCACAGACCTGGATAGTATGACAGAACTCAGCAGGCTATCTCTGAAGCAGATTATATTAGATATTTTGTGAAGTGCACCAGTTCCTCCTGCAGCAACGTACCCCCACAACATGATGCTGCCACCTCCGTGCTTCAKGGTTGGGATTGTGTTCTTCAGCTTGCAAGACTCCCCCTTTTTCTTCCAAACATAACGATGGTCAATATTGCCAAACAGTTCTATTTTTGTTTCATCAGACCAGGGGACATTTCTCCAAAAAGTACGACCTTTGTACCCATGTGCATTTGCAAACTGTAGTCTGGCTTATTATTGGCGGTTTTGGAGCAGTGGCTTCTTCCTTGCTTAGCGGCCTTTCAGGTTATGTCAATATACAGTGAGGGAAAAAAGTATTTGATCCCCTGCTGATTTTGTACATTTGCCCATTGACAAAGAAATTATCAGTCTATAATTTTAATGGTAGGTTTATTTGAACAGTGAGAGACAGAATAACAACAACAAAAATCCAGAAAAACGCAGGTCAAAAATGTTATACAATTATTTGCATTTTAATTAGGGAAATAAGTATTTGACCCCCTCTTAATCAGAAAGATTTCTGGTTCCCAGGTGTCTTTTATACAGGTAACGAGCTGAGATTAGGAGCACACTCTTAAAGGGAGTGCTCCTAATCTCAGTTTGTTACCTGTATAAAAGACACCTGTCCACAGAAGCAATCAATCAATCAGATTCCAAACTCTCCACCATGGCCAAGACCAAAGAGCTCTCCAAGGATGTCATGGACAAGATTGTAGACCTACACAAGGCTGGAATGGGCTACAAGACCATTGCCAAGCAGCTTGGTGAGAAGGTGACAACAGTTGGTGCGATTATTCACAAAACACAAAAGAACTGTCAATCTCCCTTTGCCTGGGGCTCCATGCAAGATCTCACCTCGTGGAGTTGTAATGATCATGAGAACGGTGAGGAATCAGCCCAGAACTACACGGGAGGATCTTGTCAATGTTCTCAAGGCAGCTGGGACCATAGTCACCAAGAAAACAATTGGTAACACACTACGCCGTGAAGGACTGAAATCCTGCAGCGCACGCACGGTCCCCCTGCTCAAGAAAGCTCATACATACCCGTCAGAAGTTTGCCAATGAACATCTGAATGATTCAGAGGACAACTGGGTGAAAGTGTTGTGGTCAGATGAGACCAAAATGGAGCTCTTTGGCATCAACTCAACTCGCCGTGTTTGGAGGAGGAGGAATGCTGCCTATGACCCCAAGAACACCATCCCCACCGTCAAACATGGAGGTGGAAACATTATGCTTTGCGGGTGTTTTTCTGCTAAGGGGACAGGACAACTTCACCGCATCAAAGGGACGATGYACGGGGCCATGTACCGTCAAATCTTGGGTGAGAACCTCCTTCCCTCAGCCAGGACATTGAAAATGGGTCGTGGATGGGTATTCCAGCATGACAATGACCCAAAACACACGGCCAAGGCAACAAAGGAGGGGCCCAAGAAGAAGCACATGAAGGTCCTGGAGTGGCCTAGCCAGTCTCCAGACCTTAATCCCATAGAAAATCTGTGGAGGGAACTGAAGGTTCGAGTTGCCAAACGTCAGCCTCGAAACGTTAATGACTTGGAGAAGATCTGCAAAGAGGTGGGACAATATTCTCCTCCTGAGATGTGTGCAAACCTGGTGGCCAACTACAAGAAACGTCTGACGCTCTGTGAATGCCAACAAGGGTTTTGCCACCAAGACTATAGTCATGTTTTGGCAGAGGGGGTCAAATCTTTTTCTTTCATTAAATGCAAATCAATTTATAACACTTTTCAAATGCGTTTTTCTGGATTTTTTTGTTTGTTTGTTATTCTGTCTCTCAATGTTCAAGTAACCTACAATTAAAATTATAGACTGATCATTCTTTGTCAGGGGCCAACGTACAAAATCAGCAGGGGATCAAATACTTTTTCCTCCACTGTAGCACTGATTTTACTTGTGGATATAATATGGTTTGCTACCCGTTTCCCTCCTTTCACACGGTCCTTTGCTGTTGTTTTGGATTGATTTGCACTTTTCGCAACAAAGTTACGTTCATCCTCTAGGAGAGACAGAAGTGTCTCCTTCCTGAGCGGTATGACGGCTGTGTGGTTCATGGTGTTAATACTTCCGTACTATTGTTGTAAAGATGAACGTGGTACCTTCAGGCATTTGGAAATTGCTCCCAAGGATGAACCAGACTGTCACAGCAAGAGGGCACTGAGTTTGGAAGATAGGCCTTGAAATACTCCACATGTACACCTCCAATTGACTCAAATGATGTCAATTAAGTCTATCAGAACTTTCTAAAGTCATGACATTTCTTTCAGGAATTTTCAAAAGCTGTTTATTAAGCTCAGAAAATTTACTGTACAATAAACTTCTGACCCACTGGAATGTGGATACACTGAAATATAATCTGTTTGTAAACAATTGTTTGAAAAATTACTTATAGATTCTGTAGCTATTACCTGTAGAGTCATACTGTAACTACTACCTATAGATACTGGTTACTGTATCTTCTACTATAGATATATACTATAACAAATCTACTAGCCTATAGATACATACTGTAATCTACTACCTATAGGTACAGTATCTACTATACTATAGATACTGTATCTACTACCTATAGATACTGTATCTACTACCTAATAGATACCATACTGTATCCTACTATCGTATAGATACTGTATCTACTACCTATAATCTTAACTGTTCCACTACCTATAGGTAACAGTATCTACTAACCTATAGATACATAACTGTATCTACTATCTTATAGATACTGTATATACTACCCTATACATACTAGATCTACTACCTATAATATACAGTATCTACTACCCTATAGGTACAGTACCTACTACCTATACACATACTGTATCTACTACCTATATATACTGTATCACTACCTATATATACAACATGTTATCTACTAACCTATATATAACACTGTCAATCTACTACTAATATATCTTACTGTATTACTACCTATACATGACGGCTGGTCTACTACTACATAGCATAGCTACTAAATAGAAATCTAAAAACATTAACTATAAATAACTATATATATTAATATAATATTATATAATTAGATTCTATATATAAATA
>NW_019950607.1:20883-23257 GCF_002910315.2 Salvelinus sp. IW2-2015 | reverse complement strand
AATAGACCTGGGCTGTATTATAATAGACCTGGGCTGATATTAATAATAGACCTGCTGTATTATAATAGACCTGGCCTGTATTATATAGACCTGGCCTGTATTATAATAGACCTGGATTATTTAATAGACTGGCGTATTATAATAGACCTGGCCTGTATTTTGAATTAGACCTGGGCTGTATATAATAGACCTGGGCTGTATTATAATAGACCTGGCCTGTATTATAATAGACCTGGCCTGTATTATCATAGACCTGGCCTGTATTAAATAGACCTGGGCTGTATTATAATAGACACTGAGCCGTGTATTATAATAGATCTGGTCTGTATTATAATAGACCTGGCCCTGTATATAATAGACCTTGGCCTGTATTATAATAAACCTGCCTGTATATAATAGACCTGGCCTGTATTATAATAGACCTGGTCTGCATTATAATAGACCTGGTCTGTATTTGAATAGACCTGTCCTGTAATATAATAGACCTGGTCTGCATTATAATAGACTTGGCCTGTATTATAATAGACCTGACCTGTATTATAATAGACCTGGCCTGTATTATAATATACCTGTCATGTATTATAATAGACCTGTCATGTATTATAATAGACCTGGCCTGTATTATAATAGACCTGGTCTGTATTATAATAGACCTGGTCTGTATTTGAATAGAGCTGGCCTATATTATAATAGACCTGGCCTGTAGACTTGGCCTGTATTATAATAGACCTGGCCTGTATTATAATAGACCTGGCCTGTAGACCTTGCCTGTATTATAATAAACATGACCTGTATTATAATAGACCTGGCCTGTAGACCTTGCCTGTATTATAATAGACATGGTAATAAATAAATAAATAAAAACACTTCTGATGGTTAATGATAATACATAAAATAATAAATAGAGCCATTCAGGAGGAAATGTGCAACGGAACATTGAATGAGGATTTATGCTACGATCACTTAAGGATCCGAGCATAATACCAGCCTTGGTAAAGTTGAAAATGTACCCTGAGGCCTTTGACTCTACAGCTACTGTACTCACCAGTTTCTCCCCAGAGGTCCATGGGTCATCCCTGTAGACTGCCCGAAGCTGGTGCCTTGCAGCTGTATACTTAGCAACTTAGGATAGTGCTCTAAGCAACAAACCGCTAAGTAGGAACGTCCCTAGACATGACAGACACAATGCCATGATAGAGTCATTTAGCCAAGACCGTGGACATATAGAATACAGTCCCATTAGAGGATTAACATGTGGTAACTATATTTTGTATATGTTTGTTTATGATTTTTTTCATTTTTGTTTCGTTTTCTTTGACACTTAGGCAGATGNCTATATTTTGTATATGTTTGTTTATGATTTTTTTCATTTTTGTTTCGTTTTCTTTGACACTTAGGCAGATGTTAACAACGCACACACACACACACACTCACAAATTAAGTATTTACATTTCCTCCCAAATGAGCGGTGTTGTGGCACTAACTGATGGTTGTATGGGGAACTTGTTTATGGCTCGATCACTTCCTAAGTTACTGTCCAGATCTACCAGCCTGGACGACGGGTATGGAACGGCGATTCCCAACCCAGACATCCCCTGTCCATTCTTGTGGTGGCCTGCTCCTTCTGAATCCCACCAGGGTAAACCACCAGAGGGGGACCGCAATGGTGATCCACAACCAGGACATCCCGTGGTCATTTTTATGGTGAGTTGCAACTTGCAGAATCCTTCCACGGTTGAACCCACCAGAGGGGGACTGTCATGACTCTCCTGACAGTGGATCAAAAGACCCATCAGCTAGGCAAATGTTTGAAGACCTCCTCTCTCCCARAGAAGAGGGGAAGGGGGACTGTGCCGGTCTTGACACCTTAACACTAGGTCGTAAATTTAGAGAACTTTCTCGCCCTGCAGTATTGGGAAAGAAATCCCTTTGTCTATAGCATACCTTTTTGTAGTCTGAAGGCAGGTTTCCATTGACCCAGATTTATTCTACAAAAGCTGTCGCAAAAAAAATTGTTGCAACACGTGTAATCGAAACAGAAGATCTAGGAGAAGTTTTTGAAAGATCGACAACATTTTATCCGTTCGACGGGGGTTCATTTTTCTTTTGTCGAACTTTATTGCGACAAATGATGGAAACTGTTTTTCGAAAACATGACTGCTGAATATTTTTGAAGGTAAGATGTCATCACGTAACTATAAGCGCCACTCTACGTTTAATTCAAAATGCCTATTACTTTCTAAATCATTTTTTTCAATTATAATTTTTTGTAGAATCTGACATAATTGGGTGGTGAAACTTGCCAGTCAATCAGAAATGCAAGTTGAAGCAATTCACATTTTTGAAAGTGAGGAAGATCCTTGTCCTTCAATGG
>NW_019950607.1:12492-20329 GCF_002910315.2 Salvelinus sp. IW2-2015 | reverse complement strand
TCTTTATATTATATGTCCAACATGTATTTTTCAGCAAAGTTTATGATGAGTTTTCTGTTAGATTCGTGACTTCCTAAAAATTTCTCGGACAATTTGGAGCATTTTGCGCCATGTTCACAATGTAAAACCAGGATTTTGTAGCTATAAATATGCACATTTTCGAACAAACAAGATACACTGGTTCTTAATGCAACCGCTGTGTTAGATTAAAAAAAATAACTTTAGTAAAAAGCACAGCATACAATAATCTGAGACAGCGCTCAGCCATTCTCCGCCATGTTGGAGTCCAAAGAGTCCACAAAAATACGAAATAACATCATAAATATTCCCTTACCTTTGATGATCTTTCATCAGAATGCAGTGCAAGGAGTCCTAGTTCCACAATAAATCGTTGTTTTGTTTTAGAATGTCCATTTCTTCTGTCGAATTAGCAACTTTGGCTAGCATAGTGGAGCTCACGTGTCCATGAAAGTTTGACGCATGGAACAAAAAATTCAAAAAGTCATAATAAAAGTCGAATAAACTGGTCAAACTCAGTTGAGAATCCATCTTTAGGATGTTTTTCTCGTATGTATCCAATAACGTCCCAGACGGAGCATTTCTTCGTGTCTACCTAAGGCATTGCAGACAACGATATGGTGCACCCAGGTGTGCAGCAAAATACTGCCAATATGGCTGACCTGTCACTCCAAAAGCTCTTATTCGGTCCCACATCAGGCTAGACACCTCATTCAACGTTCTACTGCCTGTTGACATCTAGTGGAAGGCGTATGAAGTGCATACATATCCATAAATACAAGGCAATTGAATAGGCGAAGCCCTTCACAGAGACCCATTTCAGAATTTTCACTTCCTTTTTGGAAGTTTGCCTGCCAAATGAGTTCTGTTTTACTCACAGATATAATTCAAACAGTTTTAGAAACGTCAGAGTGTTTTCTATCCAATAGTAATAATAATATGCATATCATATGATCTAGAACAGAGTACAAGGCTGTTTAATTTGGGCACAATTTTTTCCCAAAGTGAAAATAGCGCCCCCTATTAAGAAGAAGTTTTTAACGTACTTTGCTGCGAAAAGTGCAAATCAATCCCAGAACAACAGCAAAGGACTGTTGTTGTGAAAATGCTGGAGGAAACAGGTACAAAAGTATCTATATCCACAGTAAACCGAGTCCTATATCGACATAACCTGATAGGCCGCTCAGCAAGGAAGAAGCCACTGCTCCAAAACCACCATAAAAAAGCCAYACTACGGTTTACAACTGCACATGGGGACAAATATRGTACTTTTTGGAAAATGTKCTCTGGTCTGATGAAACAAAACATAGAACTGTTTTTGGGACTGTAATTTGTTTTTCAACAGGACAATGACCCAAAACACACCTCCAGGCTYTGTAAGGGCTATTTGACCAAGAAGGAGAGTGATGAGTGCTGCATCAGATGACCTGGCCTCCACAATCACCCGACCTCAACCCAATTGAGATGGTTTGGGATGAGTTGGACTGCAGAATGAAGGAAAAGAAGCCAACAAATACTCAGCATGTGGGAACTCCTTCAAGACTTTTGGAAAAGCATTCCAAGTGAAGCTGGTTGAYAGAATCCAAGAGTGTGCAAAGCTGTCATCAAGGCAAAAAAAAGCTGGCTACTTTGGAYAATCMAAAATATATTTTGATTTGTTTAACACTTTTTTGGTTACTACAGGATTCCACATGTTATTTCATAGTTTTGATTTCTTCACCATTATTCTACAACGTAGAAAATAGTAAAAATAAAGAAAAAGCCTTGAATGAGTAGGTGTGTACAAACTTTTGCCTGGTACTGCAAGTATTCAMATCCTTTACTCAGTACTTTGTTGAAGCATCCTTGCAGCGATTACAGCCTTGAGTATGACGCTACAAGCATGCACACTTGTATTTGGGGAGTTTCTCCCATTCRTCTCTGCAGATCCTCTCAAGCTCTGTCATGTTGGATGGGCAGTGTCACTGCACAGCTATTTTCAGGTCTCTCCAGAGATGTTCAATCGGGTTCAAGTCTGCGGTTTGGCTGTCCAACTCAAGGACATTCAGAGACTTGTCCCGAAACCACTCCTGCGTTGTCTTGGCTGTGTACTTAGGGTCGTTGTCCTGTTGGAAGGTGAACCTTTGCCCAAGTCTGAGGTCCTGAGCACTCTGGAACAGATTTTCATCAAGTATCTTCTGTCTTTGACCGGTTCATCTTTCCTCGATACGGACTAGTCTTCCAGTCTCTGCCGCTGAAAAACATCCCCTCAGCATGATGCTGCCACCACCACGCTTCACCGTAGGGATGGCGCCAGGTTTCCTACAGGACATGACGCTTGGCATTCAGACCAACAAGTTAAATCTTGGTTTCATCAGATCAGAAGAATCTTGTTTCTCATGGTCAGAGTTATTTAGGTGCCTTTTGGAAAACTCCAAGCTGGCAGTCATGTGCCTTTTACTGAGGAGTGGTTTCCGTCTGGCCACTCTACCATAAAGGCCTGATAGGTGGAGTGCTGCAGAGATGGTTGTCCTTCTGGAAGGATTTCCCATCTCCACAGGAAACTCTGGAGCTCTGTCAGAGTGACCATCAGGTTCTTGGTCACCTCCCTGACCAAGGCCCTTCTCCCCCGATTGCTCAGTTTGGCCGATCGGCCAGCTGTAGGAATAGTATTGGTGGTTCCAAACTTTCTTCCATTTAAGAATGATGGAGGCCACTGTGTTTTTGGGGACCTTCAATGCTGCAGAAATGTTTTGGTACCCTTCCCCAGATCTGTGCCTTGACACAATCCTATCTCAAGAGCTCTACGGACAATTCCTTCGAACCTCATGGCTTGGTTTTTGCTCTGACATGCACTGTCAACTGTGGGACCTTATATATAGACAGGTGTGTGCCTTTCCAAATCATGTCCAATCAATTGAATATACCACAGGTGGACTCCAAGTTGTAGAAACATCTCAAGTTTGATCAATGGAAACATGATGCACCTGAGCTCAATTTCGAGTCTCATAGCAAAAGGTCTGAATACTTATGTAAATAAGGTATTTCTGTTTTTAATTTGAATACATTTGCAAAAACCTCTAAAAAAACAGTTTTCGCTTGTCATTATGGATATTGTGTGTAGAATGATGAGGGAAAAAAATAATTTAAATACATTTTACAATAAGGCTGTAACCGTAACAAAATGTGGAAAAAGTTAAGGGGTCTAAATCCTTTCCGAATGCACTGTATGTCCTATTGTACTGCCCTCAGTGTTCAGCTTAAGTCCAGAGGTTTCTCAATGGGGGCCAGTAACCTGGGAATGCCAGATAGTTAATGTCAGTCTCCATCCAGACAATGATTAAGCCACCGGACAAGAGAATCTGCCAGGGCCAAAGTCCTCAAGGCCAGAGATGTGGTGGGATCCTCCTCACATTGTGTCCCGGTGACCCACCCAAATTCATGTGTGAGTGTTGCCTCATACACGTTTAACATTTTCCCCTTTAAAAGGCAAAGGACGACAATCATCTACCACCTCTAAGTTGTTAACTTGTTGTACTAACAACAATGGTTAAAATAGTAGAATGGTGGTATCTGCCACTGGGATGTGTACAGGAATGCACTGTACAAGAGTTCTGCCTCACTGTAGAATGGTGGTATCTGCCACTGGGATGTGTACAGGAATGCACTGTACAAGAGTTCTGCCCACTGTAGAATGGTGGTATCTGCCACTGGATGTGTACAGGAATGCACTGTACAAGAGTTCTGCCTCACTGTAGAATGGTGAATCTGCCACTGGGATGTGTACAGGAATGCACTGTACAAGAGTTCTGCCTCACTGTAAATGGTGGTATCTGCCACTGGGATGTGTACAGGAATGCACTGTACAAGAGTTCTGCCTCACTGTAGAATGGTGGTATCTGCCACTGGGATGTGTACAGGAATGCACTGTACAAGAGTTCGCCTCACTGTAGAATGGTGGATCTGCCACTGGGATGTGTACAGGAATGCACTGTACAAGAGTTCTGCCTCACTGTAGAATGGTGAATCTTGCCACTGGGATGTGTACAGGAATGCACTGTACAAGAGTTCTGCCTCACTGTTAGAATGGTGGTATCTGCCACTGGGATGTGTACAGGAATGCACTGTACAAGAGTTCTGCCTCACTGTAGAATGGTGGTATCTGCACTGGGATGTGTACAGGAATGCACTGTACAAGAGTTCTGCCTCACGTGTAGAATGGTGGTATCTGCCACTGGGATGTGTACAGGAATGCACTGTACAAGAGTTCTGCCTCACTGTAGAATGGTGGTATCTGCCACTGGGATGTGTACAGGAATGCACTGTACAAGAGTTCTGCCTCACTGTAGATGGTCCGAACACTAAAACAGAAACATTCCTGCCCACAATGATGCTAAAACATTCCACAGGTAGAACTCTCCAGGACTACCCACATGTCAATTGTTAAGCATGTGCATACAGCATTTGACCACAAAGAATACCTGAAATAGTCAAAAACTGCATTTAACCAACAGAATATATTGTCTCTATTAATTTCATTGCTGCTTATTCCATGTCATAAGGAAACCAAGCTCACGTGTCTACTGCACAGACAGTAAGTCCTACAAAAAATTATTTAAAAAAACATTAAACAGTGAATGTAACTGAAATCTACATTTAAAAGTATGACTTACTGAAAAACAGGCATTGTGCCAAGTTCCTTGAAGAACCTTCACATTTGAATGTGTCTTGAATTGTTCCCCCGCAACCCTCACAGTGGCATCCATCTGTACCTGTAGGGTTCAATTATGTCACTACAGGAAAAAGCATACTCTATCCATTCATTAAAAGTAACAATGCATTTCTGCATATATTTTATTGACTGAACAAGGTGTGACTTGTAATCTGTATGCATAGACACATTTTTTAAGAAAAATAAGAATATATGGAAATTCCCTGACCTATAATAACAATCAATTTTTGAGTAATTGCAAATACAGTCAGTCAATATTATAGGGATAATGTTTTTGTAGAACATAGGCTGAACACAGGTTGTTTACATTATAATGTTCAGGCTATAAATTATTCTCCAGTAAAAAGGAAAACGTTTAGACAAGCCTGAGCATCATTCTTCTGTTATTTATATATACACACACACCAATCAAAAGTTTGGACTCCTAATCATTCAAGGTTTAAAAAATGGTTTTACTATTTTCTACATTGTATAATAAAGTGAAAACATAACTCTTTGAAATAACACATATGGAATCATGTAGTAACCAAAAAAAAAGTGTTATACTAATCAAAATATATTTCTACTTGAGATTCTTCAAATAGCCACCCTTTGCCTTGATGACAGCTTTGCATACTCTTGTGCATTCTCTCAACCAGCTTCATGAGGTAGTCACCTGGAATGCATTTCAATTAACAGGTGTCCTGTTAAAAATTAATTTGTGGGAATTTTCTTCTTTCTTAATGTGTTTCAGCCAAAACAGTTGTGTTGTGAACAGGTAGGGGGTGGAATACAGGAATACTTTATTTGGTAAAAAAACAAGTCCATATTATGGCAAGAACAGCTTAAATAAGCAAAGAGAAACGACAGTCCATCATTACTTTAAGACATGAAGGTCAGTCAATACGGAAATTTCAAAAACTTTGAACGTTTTCTTCAAGTACAGTCGCAAAAACCATCAGGTTCAGTGCGGCCGGTAGCATTGTGGTTAGAGCATTGAACCGAAAGGTTGCTGGAGTAATTCCCGAGCTGACAAGGTAAAAAATCTGTCATTCTGCCCCTGAACAAGGCAGTTAACCCACTGTTCCCCGGTAGGCCATCATTGTAAATAAGAATTTTTCTTAACTGACTTGATTAGTTAAATAAAGGTCAAATAAAAAATCTATTTAAATTTAAAAAGCGCTATGATGAAAACTGGCTCTCATGAGGACCGCCACAGGAAAGGAAGACCCAGAGTACCTCTGCTGCAGAGGATAAGTTCATTAGAGTTACCAGCCTCAGAAATTGCCACCCAAATAAATGCTTCACAGAGTTCATGTAACAAGACACATCTTCAACATCAACTGTTCAGAGGAACGTGTATGAATCAGGCCTTCATGGTCGAATTGCTGCAAAGAAACCACTACTAAAAAGGACACCAATAAGTAGAGACTTGCTTGGGCAAGAAACACAAGCAATGGACATTAGACCAGTCGAAATTTGTCCTTTGGTCTGGAGTCCAAAATTGGAGATTTTTGGTTCCAACCGCCGTGTCTTTGTGAGATGCCATGTTGGTGAACGGATGATCTCTGCATGTGTATTTCCCACCGTAAAGCATGGAGAAGGTGGTGTATTTGGTGTGGGGGTGCTTTGCTGCTGACACTGTGATTTAAAAAAAAATTCAAGGCACACTTAACCAACATGGCATCCACAGCATTCTGCAGCGATACGCCATCCCATCTGGTTTGACACTTGTGGGGACTATCATTTGTTTTTTAACAGGACAATGACCCAACACACCTCCAGGCTGTGTACGGGCTATTTGACCAAGAAGGAGAGTGATGAGTGCTGCATCAGATGACCTTGCCTCCACAACCCCATGACCTCAACAAAAATTGAGTGGTTTGGGATGAGTCGGAAGGCAGAGTGAAAGGAGAAGCAGCCAACAAGTGCTCAGCATATGTGGGAACTCCTTCAGGACTGTTGGAAATCATTCCAGGTGAAGCTGGTTGAAAGAATGCCAAGAGTGTGGCAAAGCTGTCATCAAGGCAAAAGGTGGCCCCTTTGAAGAATCTCAAATATAAAATATTTTTGATTTGTTTAAACACTTTTTTGGTTACTAAATGATTCCATGTGTATTATTTCATAGTTTTGAAGTCTTCACTATTATTCTCCATTGTGAAAACAGTAAAAAATAACAACCCTGGAATGAGTAGGTGTGTCCAACATTGAATGACACTGTATAAGTCTAAAAAATATGTAGCAATTAAAATTCCAGTTAGATCTCTTCGTTGAGCTCTTTCATTTTGTTCTCAAACAAGCCTGCATTCACAAGACTACTATGCAATAAATATTGAGTTTTGAAATGAATGGATCCAAGCTGCTAATTCAAGTAACATTATTTTTACACATCGGCCCGAACTTAATGGCAGAATCATTGACGTTGTTACAAAGTAACTATGCATGTTATGATGATCAGATGCATTGTTAGCGAGTTCTCATTTGACAAACAATATCAGCTCGCAAATGTATCAAGTCTCGAAGATCGTGCATCCCCCTACTCGATTTAGCTTGGGCTTCCCTTTCCCCAAACAATAGATTGTATGTATAATAAAAAAGTCAACATTGTTATCCACATGTAAGCGTAACTATCAACTGGAGAGAAGTTTAGAACTGCTCACCTTCCAGCTCCTCCACATCTTAATTGTTGTGTCGTCGATATTTGTTCTTTTTTCCCCAGAAAGTTCTCACAGTGATCCAGTGTGTGTTACATTCAGGGTTATTTATTCTACGGATACAAGAATCGTATATAAGAAATAGTAGTTTAAATCCCGGTACATTTTCTTATGAGGGAAAATATCGCCTTTCAGTTTTGGAATAGCCTAACTTTTGTTGCCAGGATGACTCATGCAGTTGAAATTCCTGTACGGAGACCGGAAGGCTCGGCAGCAGCAACACCTGGAACAGGAGCAAATTGGAGCCGAAAAGGGCAAATATCCACTACACTGAAACTATAGCACCATCTACTGCCAAAAAGATTTCACGTTATTATTTTTGTTGAACCATTTTCATATATGAATAACTTATATTATGACATTCCCTGAGCATCTTGTAATGCAGCTTGTTATGACTGAGTCCTACACGCAGGAT
>NW_019950607.1:4075-11122 GCF_002910315.2 Salvelinus sp. IW2-2015 | reverse complement strand
TTGGTCTACAAGAGATAGTGGATTTCACAGAGCCTTTAATTCTGCATGTTGTTTGTCTACAGAGATAGTGGATTACACAGAGCCTTTAATTCTGCATGTTGTTGTCTACAGAGATAGTGGATTTCACAGAGCCTTTAATTCTGCATGTTGTTGTCTACAGAGATAGTGGATTTCACAGAGCCTTTAATTCTGCATGTTGTTGTCTACAGAGATAGTGGATTACACAGAGCCTTTAATTCTGCATGTTGTTGTCTACAGCGATAGTGGATTTCACAGAGCCTTTAATTCTGCATGTTGTTGTCTAACAGCGATAGTGGATTTCACAGAGCCTTTAATTCTGCATGTTGTTGTCTACAGCGATAGTGGATTTCACAGAGCCTTTAATTCTGCATGTTGTTGTCTACAGCGATAGTGGATTTCACAGAGCCTTTAATTCTGCATGTTGTTGTCTAACGCGATAGTGGATTTCACAGAGCCTTTAATTCTGATGTTGTTTCTACAGAGATAGTGGTTTCACAGAGCCTTTAATTCTGCATGTTGTTGTCTACAGCGATAGTGGATTTCACAGAGCCTTTAATTCTGCATGTTGTTGTCTACAGAGATAGTGGATTTCACAGAGCCTTTAATTCTGCATGTTGTTGTCTACAGCGATAGTGGATTACACAGAGCCTTTAATTCTGCATGTTGTTGTCTACAGAGATAGTGGATTCCTGTGGTGGACGATTTTGACCTGGGTCAATGTTGAGATCAATGCATTGAAAAGTACAGCTAAAGGGTTAAGATACTGAATCTGAACTGTAAGCAAAGCAGGGTTAAAGATACTGAATCTGAACTGTAGCAAAGCAAAGGGTTAAAGATACTGAATATGCACTGTAAACAAAGCAAAGGGTTGAAGATACTGAATCTGCACTGTGAGCAAAGCAAAGGGTTAAAGATACTGAATCTGCACTGTGAGCAAAGCAAAGGGTTAAAGACACTGAATCTGCACTGTAAGCAAAGCAAAGGGTTGAAGATACTGAATCTGCACTGTAAGCAAAGCAGAGAAGTTCACTTTTTGTTCTACATGATGTCTTCTGTGGGGTTAGCGACCTCATGTCACTGCTTGGGTACGGCAAAGCTAAATTCAGACACCAAATTCTATTACTATCAAAGTGCTGACATAGCAAATTGCCAGAACTTTAGAGGCAGTAAACTGGCATTGACACAGTTCTGTGTTGTTCGAAATGTTGTAGCATCTGTTGTGAGTCGTATTGTTAGTAGTGCCAACCCTAAACGATTACTTCTGTTCAGTCAAGGTTTGGGGCCGACTCGATAGGATTGTTTCTTTCTTAAATTCATATCCAAACAGTCTACTGTGTGTGTCTAATAAACCCAATCTTATTTCTGACTGAGCATAGTTCCTTGGGCAGAAGATAAATCAAAGCATGTGAGGCCCAAAATGCCAACATACCATGCAGATGTTCTATACTGTACACATGATGAGAGTCCATGGTTCAGCATCACACTATCAGCTTCTCCAATGTGTACTATGACTAAATGACAAACCTTTTACTACAGGAGTAAAATGAGATGTACGTCTTGACATCCACCTGTGCCCAATGTCAACAGAAGGTGAAATGGGTTGGTAGAGAAAAGGTATGAGGATATGATGTCTGAATGTGATCCTTCCTGGAACGAACACATCTCTCAGCAAAGTGCTTCTTAATTGGTTGTCTACCTTGTGTACTGTAGTACTGGAGTAGGGACATGTAATGCTGTGTGTGTGTGTGTGTGTGTGGTGTGTGTGTGTGTGTGTGTGTGTGTGTGTGTGTTGTGTGTGTGTGTGTGTGTGTGTGGTGTGTGTGTGTGTGTGTGGTGTGTGTGTGTGTGTGTGTGTGTGTGTGTGTGTGTGTGTGTTCAAGAGGTTGTTTTAACATCAATGGCTTAATGTACAAGAAGTGCAAAAGATTTCACTTTGTCCCAAGAGCCCAGAAATAGGTCAGTCCCCCACCTGGAACATCAAAGAGTCACCTGATCTGAGAGAGAGATCCGTCTTTCATCTTTCCACCAGCTAAAGGTACTTCTGTCAGAGCAATCATTGATATTCTGATTTGGTTCAACAGATAAGCATAGACCCTACCACCACTATATTACCTCCAGGGCTGAGAGTCGTCCTGTGTCCATATCTATTGTGTACGTTGACTGTAATTGGGGGGGGGGGGGGGGGGCAGAAGGAGAATAATTCTTTCTTGTCCATTTACTTACAGTTCACAGAAATGTGTATTTCTGCTCGTAACGCAATGCTAGTCTGGAATAATGGTAAGATAGACAGACTGCTTCCTTTACCTTGGAGCAGTCTATAGTAGGTATAGATATTTGAGGTGTGGCTAGGGATGTAGGCCAACAGGTATTGGTTGTATGGTACTTATGTCTGTTGTCTTCCATTGGTTGAGAAAAAGACCAATGGCATCATGCAGTCTTAAGTCTATAGTGCAACACACACAAGGCAGAAGCCCTGAGTGCACAGTGTCTGTGATGTTATTTTATAATTCATGTAATACTGTTTTGTTCTAGCACATTAATCTATTTTCACCTGGTACATACTGAGTCATCATTCATGATGGCGGTTAACATGAAGCTAAATACGGAAGCAGCTATAGAGAAGCAAAGGTGTTATTACGCTATGAAATGTCAGCCACTGCCACTACCTGCACTACTCCATGTTACCACACGGGGGCGCTAAACGTAAATACGTTTAGACCAGTGAGAGGTAAATAAGAGCAGTAGGCTGTGTGGACTGAATAGCGCTCTGTTTTCACCATTGATTCACGTCACTGATTCAGTCTGAAACCACTTCAAAATAGAGGCTCATCGATTTTAGATTTAATGTGATTTAGAATATGTAAAAAGATTTGGTCTTCTGACTGGTTGAACGTGATCCAATCGCTGACTAACTGGGTTGCATAATGCACCATATTATATGTGGGGGGGAGACTGTTTAATTGAAGGCAAGTGCAGACTGATTCCAAGTGCAGACTGATTCCAGTGCAGACTGATTCAAGGCTTCAAGGACAGAAGGAAGGAGTTTCTGGATAGAAATCACTAACGATCACTCTAAAGTTAAATGTCATGAACTTTCATTGACACAGGCAGGATCACGATGGAAGAGTGCTCACCGCATTGATTTGAAATATACTGAGTGCACCACCGATGGATTGTGTCAGAGAGTTTTTACATGAACAGAAAGAGGTATCGATGTGAGCATGACGCAATGAACAATGTGACGTCATCACAAGCCTGTTAACGCACTGTTTGATTTTGATTTTAGGTGAGCATTAGAGTGAAACACAGAACTAGAAATAGAGAATCAAACTAGTCTACCACAGACTGTCTCCTGCTGTGCCAGATACATACTACAGTATACTGTTGGAGTATTCATGTCAAAATCCTTTCTTACAGATAGGAAGGGTTCAAAGGACGATGTTTATTTGGGCAATAATGGGTGCAAATAAAAACCATTATTTAAAAAATAAAAAAAGGTTCATTACGTGTTACAAATAGATAAAAAATGTCCCAAAAAGTTTTTAATCTCAGCAGTCAATCGCTTTTTAGTGAGATATCAAATGTAGCCTATTGTTAATATTAAAGGAGTAATATGCAGAAATCACTCCGCCATTTCCTGGTTACAAAAATTTCAATAAATAGTTCACCTAATTTCAGTTTAAGTGACGAAACAAGCAATGTAAAGTGTAGAGAATCATTGTACCATGTAAACCGCTGTGAAATATATTTTCAATAACCAAAAATATAGTATTTTCAGCTGTTTGAAGCTGGTGTGGAAAACCCAATGTAAAAGATGCAGAAACTAAACTTCAGAACGGGAAGCATAGAAATAGCGCACATAGAACAAATCTACCACGTCTTAGACTTGCTTTCGACGAACGAATGACAGATCTATAACTCATATTTCTATGTGAATTTGGTCGGGTTGCCCAAAAAGTTACATATAGCATCTTTGATAAACCCTTAAAGATAACCTTTTTTCAGCAGCACGTGTGCCATTATATAGCAACACCCAGTGGAATCCTTTTTATGATCTTAAGTCCTTATTGATTCAGATAGAGGTGTCTGTGGTTCATGCTGAGTTTTTGAGGCACAAGAGGGTCATTCAAAAGTCAAAGAAAATAATCATGTGCAAGAAAAAGTGTAAACAGAAAAATCACACGCTACCTCGTCAATTCCCATGGAGAAACATATACTCTACTTGAATGTATTCATATAATACAATTTTCAATTCTATTTTATTTAACCTCTTTTATCATTGAGATAAAAATCCCTTTTGCCTACGTTGAAAATATGTGTGTTAGCATGCATGATGTAAATAGGTCTATGGTCCAAATATAAAGATTGTTTGTGACTGTAGGCTACGTGCGAGTGTGCAACAATGACTGGCCTTTGTGAATAGGCCGATTATCTGAAATTACAGTACCCTTATTGTATATTTTTGTATTAATATCCTTTCCTGAACCAGAGAAGTCACATTGAGATACGGATCTGTATTTCAAGTGAGCCCTGGCCAAGATAGCGGCACAGTGCCTTCAGAATGGATTCATACCTCTTGGCTCATTCCACAACGTGTTGTGTTACAGCATGAATTTAACATTGAATGAATAGATTTTTTTTCTCTCTCACCCATCGACACACAAAACCCTATAATGACAAGTGAAAACATGTTTTTAGAAATGTCTGCAAATTTATTGAAAATGAATATCATAATATCTCATTTACATAAGTATTCACACCCTTAAGTCAATACATGTTAGAATCACATTTGGCAGTGATTACAGCTGCAAGTCTTTCTGGGTAAGTCTCTAAGGGCTTTGCACACCTGAATTGTACAATATTTGTTGGTTGTTGATCATTGCTAGACAGCCATTCTTAAGTCTTGACATATATTTTCATGCCGATTTAAGTCAAAACTGTAACTAGGCACTCAGGAACATTCAATGTCATCTTGGTAAGCAACTCCAGTGTAAATTTGGCCGTGTGTTTTAGGTTATTGTCCTGCTGAAAGGTGAATTTGTCTCCCAGTGTCTGTTGGAAATCAGACTGAACCAGGTTTTCCTCTAGGATTTTGCCATTCCTCCAGCTCCATTCCATTTATTTAATCCTAAAAACAAAACTCCCAAGTCCTTGCCGATGACAAGCATACCATAACATGATGCAGCCACCACCATGCTTGAAAATATTAAAAATGGTACTCAGTGATGTGGTGTGTTGGATTTATCCCAAACATAACACTTGTATTCAGGACATAAAGTTACTTTCTTTGCCACATTTTTTGCAGTTTTACTTTAGTTCCTTATTGCAAACGGATGCATGTTTTTGAATATTTGTATTTTGTCAGTCTTCCTTCTTTTCACTCTGTCATTTAGGTTAGTAATTGTGGCATCACTACAATGTTGTTGATCCATCCTCAGTTTTCTCCTATCACAGCCAATTAAACTCTGTAACTGTTTTAAAGTTGCCATTGGCCTCATGGTGAAATCCTTGACGCTTTCCTTCCTCCCCGGCAACTGAGTAGGAAGGTCGCCTGTATCTTTGTAGTGACTGGGTGTATTGATAGACCATCCAAAGTGTAATTAATAACTTCACCATGCTCAAAGGGATATTCAGTGTCTGCTTTTTTATTTAATGTACCAATTTACCAATAGATGCCCTTCTTTGCAAGGCATTGGATAACCTCCCTGGTCTTTGTGGTTGAATCTGTGTTTGAAATTCACTGCTTGACTGAGGGAGCTTACAGACAATTGTATGTGTTGGGTACAGAGATGAGGTAGTCATTCAAAAATCATGTTAAACACTATTAAATGCACACAGAATGAGTCCATGCAACTTATTATGTAACTTGTTCCGCACATTTTTACTCCTGAACATATTTAGGCTTGGCATAAAAAAGGAATTAAATACTTATTGACTCAATACATTTCAGATTCACTTGTTTAAAAAAAATGAAAAACATAATTCCACTTTGACATTATGGGGTATTGTGTGTTGGCCAGTGATACAACATTTAGAATGAATCCATTTTAAATTCAGGCTGTAAGAACAACAAAATGTGGAAAAAGTCAAGGGGAGTGAATACCTTCTGAAGGCTCTGTACATGAGCTAGAACACATCAACACATATAACATAACAAGAATGGGAGTTAAGACAATGCAAAGTGCATAAAAGAGTTTAAAAGAGCAGGTTTTAAAAACATGTGCAATCTGTGGTCAACAAACCTCCAATCTGGTATTAAAAATCAATCAGAATAAAATTCTAGTTTTAAGTCCTTTTGCAAAGTGTTCCAAGATGATGCAAAGTGTACATTGCTCAAAATATGAATTCTACAGGACCTTTCAAATGTCCTTGAACATTGAAAAAGAATATCCGAAACATTAGTTATTAAAAACACACAATACAACAATAAAATAAAGGAATGGCTTAGCTTGATAATGTGTTTGGGCTCATGACATTGGACTAGATAATGTGTTTGGGCTCATGACATTGGACTAGATAATGTTGGGCTCATGACATTGTACTAGATAATGTGTTTGGGCTCATGACATTGGACTAGATAATGTGTTTGGGCTCATGACATTGGACTAGATAATGTGTTTGGGCTCATGACATTGGACTAGATAATGTGTTGGGCTCATGACATTGACTAGATAATGTGTTTGGGCTTGTTCTAGGTCCCAAGAAACAAAGAGATCTTCTGTTGAATCTTACAATTAATCTTGATGGTTGTACAGTCGTCTCAAATAAAACTGTGAAGGACCTCGGTGTTACTCTGGACCCTGATCTCTCTTTTGACGAACATATCAAGACTGTTTCAAGGACAGCTTTTTTCCATCTACGTAACATTGCAAAATCAGAAACTTTCTGTCCAAAAATGATGCAGAAAATTAATCCATGCTTTTGTTACTTCCAGGTTAGACTACTGCGATGCTCTCCTTTCCGGCTACCCGGATAAAGCACTGAATAAACTTCCGTTAGTGCTAAATACAGCTGCTAGAATCCCAA
>NW_019950607.1:0-3026 GCF_002910315.2 Salvelinus sp. IW2-2015 | reverse complement strand
CTGGAACACCCGCGCCCCTGTGCCCCTACCTTTCCCAGACCTGCTGTTTTCAACTCTCTGAGAGACAGCAGGGAGTGGTAGAGATACTTCTAATGATCGGCTATGAAAAGCCAACTGACATTTACTCCTGAGGTGCTGACTTGTTGCCACCCTCGACAACTACTGTGATTATTATTATTTGACCATGCTGGTCATTTATGAACATTGAACATTGTCTGTTATAATCTCCACCCGGCACAGCCAGAAGAAGACTGGCCACCCCTCATAGCCTGGTTTCCTCTCTAGGTTTCTTCCCTAGCCCTTCCTAGGTTTTGGCCTTTCTCGGGAGTTTTTCCTAGCCACCGAGTTTTTCCAGCTTCTACACCTACATTGCTTGCTGTTTGGGGTTTTAGGCTGGGTTTCTGTACACCACTTTGAGATATCAGCTGATGTAAGAAGGGCTATATAAATACATTTGACTTGATTTGATTTGTGCAACTGGGTCCTAGACTTCCTGACAGGTCGCCCCCAGGTGGTGAAGGTAAGAAACAACGCCTCCTCTTCGCTGATCCTCAACACTGGTGCCCCACAAGGGTGCATTCTCAGCCCCCTCCTGTACTCRCTGTTCACCCATGACTGCGTGGCCAAGCACGCCTCCAACAATCATCAAGTTTGCAGACGACACAACAGTAGTAGGCTTGATTACCAACAATGATGAGACAGCTTACAGGGAGGAGGTGAGGGCTCTGGGAGTGTGGTGCCAGGAAAACAACCTCTCACTCAACGTCAACAAAACTAAGGAGATGATCGTGGACTTCAGGAAACAGCAGAGGGAGCACCCCCCTATCCACATCAATGGGACCGCAGTGGAGAAGGTGGAAAGCTTCAAGTTCCTCAGCGTATATGTCACTGACAAACTGAAATGGTCCACCCACACAGACAGTGTGGTGAAGTTGGCGCAACAGCYCCTCTTCAACCTCAGGAGGCTAAAGACATTTGGCTTAACACCTAAAACGCTCACAAACTCTTACAGATACACAATTGAGAGCATCCTGTCAGGCTGTATCACCGCCTGGTACGGCAACTGCACAGCCCACAACCGCAATGCTCTCCAGAGGGTGGTGCGGTCTGCCCAACGCATTACCGGGGGCAAACTTCCCGCCCTCCTGGACACCTACAGCACCCGATGCCATAGGAAGGCCAAGAAGATCATCAAGGACATCGACCATCCGAGCCACTGCCTGTTCACCCCGCTATCATCCAGAAGGCGAGGTCAGTACAGGTGCATCAAAGCTGGGACCAAGAGACTGAAAAACAGCTTCTATCTCAATGCCATCAGACTGCTAAACAGTCATCACTAGCACATCAGAGGCGGCTGCCTATAGACACAGATTAGGAATCACTGGCCACTTTTAGAAATGGATCATTAGCCACTTTAATAATGTTTCCGTATCTAGCATTACTCATCCCATATGTATAAACTACACTCCACACCAGGGGCGAAAATCTGATATCAACCTTGGAGGGGACAATTACATTACATTTTCTCAAGAGCATTTCCTGAGGGGGACACCAAAAGTAGTGCTGTAACACATAGCCTACGTTGTAATATGTTAAATGTATATTGAGGAACCAWAATTCCTACAACTGAATAATTGATAGGTACAGTAGTTAACTGAAGGGTTTAACCAACTTGTTCAAATGTTMAAATCATTATAATACTACTAATAATAATAGTTATAGCWGTGCTCCTTACCAGTCCAGTATGTATGCAGGTATTCGTACTTACAACTAGCAATATCAAGAAAGACCAGTAGGTAGCAATGGTACTGTACACTGTATGGGTGTAGTTTTAATAAATACAATGAACATGGTGTGATCTCATCTAAAAGAGTCTCCATTGAGAACCATCACAAAGTTAGTCTCCGTATTGAATTGACCTTTTAATTGTACTTTTTCTGATACATTTATATAGTCATTAAATGTGCCACTGGCCTGAGTCTACTACAATATCTTTACAAGAACAAAAAGCTTAAAATAAGTACAGTTCTAAAAGCAAAATAACTACTTCAATGAAAAACCCAAATAAATCAAACAAAATATCCTTCAGTCAGTGTCTCAACTCTTCAACCAGCAGCTATGGACAAGTATGTCGCACAAAGTATGCAATATTAAATAAAATAACATGAAATAAATAATTTGTAAGTGTACTGTCATGTACTAAAAACTACTCTCCTCTAGGCTGCTTAGTACCCGCTCATACTGCCCTAGCACAGCTCTAATAGCAGTATTCCGCACAGTCCACCTTGTTGGACATAGGGGTTTCCGGGTGGGCAGATGTGTTTCTTTGGATGTGGCAATTGTTTCAAACATGCTCTTAAACTTTCCTGACTGGCCATAGAGGACACCTAACTGATGGACCCAAGAAAGGGAATCCCGGATCAGTGGGGAGGCTGAGCAGCAAGCCTGTGTAATCAGATTTACACAGTGTGCTCCACAATGGACATAGAGGGCTAATGGCTGCTGCCTTCTCACAATTGCCTGTGCACCTGTGTATTTTCCTGCCATGTTTGAGGCACCATCGTAACTCTGCCCACGTAAGCCAGACATGGGCAAATTGAGCCTCAACAACACTTCAGTTGCCACTTTCGCAATGCCCTCGCCTGTTGTCTCCGACACCCTGTATAGCCCAATAAACTCTTCGTGAGGGACAAGGTCAGGGTCAACATAATGCAAAAAGACACTCTCCTGTTCAGCACCAGAGACATCTTGAGTACCATCAACAATTAATGAAAATTGTACAATCGGAAGAGACCTAATCTCAGCTGCAATGCCTCGAATGATTGTATTGGCCATGATGTTCAGAATTTCATTCTGTGCTTTGGGGCCTCTTGAAACMTCAACACTCTGTTGGCAAGAGTTTGCGGTTCAAAAATTGTGGGTGTGGCTGATATGGTTTTGTGCCATCACTGAGGTAACTGGACAATGCTGTGCCACTGTCCCCTATACTGGTGCTGCTGGCAACAAGGGTGACACCTGGTCCTGCC